>NW_022603781.1:0-17318 GCF_008692095.1 Etheostoma spectabile | reverse complement strand
ACAGTCTTGTTGATGTATTTAAAAGTAAACATGAATCACTAATACTGTAGCCTACCACTGACAATGATCTAAAAAAAACGCAATAATGATGGCAAAATTCTTTTAAACATTACACATTCATTAAGCTGACAACTGCCAGATTCAAACAGCTGTTAAAAAAAATAATTCACACATCAAAGTAGATGGTATAGATAGAGCAGCAAGCCGAGAAAGTACAATGTTACAGAAAGCCTTTTTTCATGAATTGTGACATCTGTGTGAAGCTCTAAAGCACAGCTACCATCTACTGCAATGTCCTTGAAAGTGTGTTATGGTTTTACTACAGCACCCTCTGCAGTACCACACTTTTACAGTATCAAATGTGTTATCTTTTTATATGGGTTATATTGCACTGTAGATAAAATCAGTAGGCCGAAGTGTTTTTATTACCCAGCGTACTGGTCCTATATCTCTTGTAAATGCTCCAGAGAAGACAACAATTTCTAACACACACGTAATCTGTATTCAGAATGAAGTTTATATTGGAGAGGTAGTTCAGTAGAGGATAGAAGAGAGGATAAGTAGGATGAGGCGGAGGAGTGCAGAGACAACGCCTGCTGACCCTCACTGTGTTTTCAATCAGGCTCCTCTAGCAGCATGCTCATTTATCTGAAGTAAATGGAAGTTGGAGATGTCCAATTTAAGTAGGGTTATGAGGGGATGTATTGTACATTCAAATCAATTTTCCTCTGTAAGGAGTTTTGAAACTCTAAAACAATTGTTGTTCGATAAAACAATTCCCAGAACACTTGACACAAATGTTTGCTGTGACTGAGCCAACATTTCAGGAGTTTCATCACTTCACTACAAACAAGCAATTCCATAAAAAATAACGTTTTCATAGTTCATGGTCTTGGCTGGGTGAACACAGTGGTAATATATATATATTATATATATAGTATATAATAGATTATATATATAAGATAGTACAGGCCAAAAGTTTGGACACACCTTCTCATTCAATGTGTTTCCTTTATTTTCATGACTATTTACATTGTAGAGATCACTGAAGGCATCAAAACTATGAATGAACACATATGGAATTATGTACTTAACAAAAAAGTGTGAAATAACTGAAAACATGTCTTATACTCTATTTTCTTCACTGTAGCACCCCTTGCTTTTTTGATGCTGCAAACCCTTGGTGTTTTTTCTTAATGTGCTTCATGAGGTAGTCACCTGAAATGGTTTTTGCTTCACAGGTGTGCCTTGTCGGGTTAATTAGTGGACTTTCTCATTCAATGCCACCCTTTTCTGATTAATTACTGCTTTGCACACTCTTGGCACTCTCTTGATGAGCTTCAAGAGGTAGTCACCTGAAATGATTTTCCAACAGACTTGAAGGAGTTCCCAGAGAGGCTCAGCACTTGTTGGCCCTTTTGCCTTCACTCTGCGGTCCAGCTCACCCCAAACCATATATATATACAGTACATATATTTTCACATGTGATTTACCTTGACATATGCCATTCTATGGTTTCTAACTCATGCTAGAAAGACTAGGTCCACTGGTGCAGACGAATGACTGGCATTCATCTGTGATTGAGCTGTCAATAACAGTCTAGACATAAAGTACATCAGGGCGTGGTGCATAATTATAATTTCTTTCTTTTCCTCTGGTTTTCTTATTTTGTTACATTTGGAGTCATTCATTTGCTGTTAATCCAGACCACAGATCCGCTGAGGTCAAAACGCATTTCCAAAATAGTCTGTGCTTTACAGTCACAATGTTATGCTGCAATAGCCAAAATACTGCAGAGAAACACCATATCCTTACTAACTGCTGTATGTTTGTTAGCACATGGTGCAACATTATTCATGCTCTTTGTAGACTGTGCATTTGGTGGATGTTAACACGGTTTAAATAGAGATAAATATTAACAAAGATACATTTTCTATGGTATATTCGTTTTATGTAAGTACAAAATATTCCCTAGATGTATTCAAATATCCATACAGTATGTACAACATGAAATAATAAATAAAACACAAATTTGCTTACTGCTGATAGGGTAAGTGCTAATCCCCAACATGCAGCCCTCTTGCATGTATCCCTTAAATTCTACAACATGCAAACAATCCTTCCCATTTCAACTAAAAACTCATTTTACCTCAAAATACCAAAAACCTACCAGTAAAGCGTGGTAACCCTGATTATGCAGAAAAATGTGCCCCAAAGTACCGCACAGCGTGTTTTTGTCATTGTTCAGGAGTCATGATTGTGGCCTCTGTCAGTGCAGGAATTATTTTCTAGTGTGATGAGACATTTTTGCTTCACTCAGTGAGATTGTGTGAAATCATTTTAAATCTAGCTGAGGATAATGCATCTCCCATGGCTTCATTTATTTTAATTAAGTAACATTATTTGAATGCACATCCAAATGATAGCAGATGGTGTGTGAATGATAGGATTAATGGACAAGTCTTGTAGAGACACAGAATGGCATTCCATCCTTACCAATTAACAGTTCCCTTAAGAAAAAAACTACACAAATAAACAAACATCTTGAAATCATCCCAAATCCGTGACTCACCACGTGAGAAAATAAATGATGTTACCTTGCTGAGCTCACACACTGACTTTACCAGCAAACCTCTTGCAACGTGACTCCTTCTACATGATTAGCAACACCAGGAGCATGAAGCTAATCTCTTACTGCAGGAAAGCCCACCGGTAAGGAGGTGTGAGGAATCTGTGTGAGTGTGCTGGAACCATAACACAAGTGGAAGCAGGGAGGAATTAATCACTTCAAAGAAGACCAAAATATGTTCTACACCTGCTGCGGTCAAATATTAAAACTTCAAATCACATTCACCTCTCCTGAGCAGGGATTTACCAACGGTTTACTGAGGTATTAACGAGATATTCAAGAGTAAAGTAATAGGTAAGTACATAGTACAGAGGAGAGCAAAAAATTGTCCAAATTTGTGTTGAGATTAATCATTTTACATGATGATTTAGGTTCAGAATGACAGGAATATATGCTATATATAATGTCTATTGTCATGCTCATGTTAGGGTGCAACATTGTTTTTAAGGAAGCCTATTGTAACATCTGGCCAGGGATTGCAGATGAAAAATAGCCTTTTGGCATATTTACAGAAAAGTTTATTAAAGTGCTCCTATTATGCTCATTTTCAGGTTCATAATTGTATTTAGAGGCTGTACCACAATAGGTTTATGTGGTTTAATTTTCAGAAAACACCATGCTGTTGTTGTACTGCACATTACTGCAGCTCCTCTTTTCACCCTATGTGTTGAGCTCTCTATTTTAGCTACAGAGTGAGACATCTCACTTCTGTACCATCTTTGTTGGGAGTCGAACATGCACAGTAAGTACTGCTAGCTTTTCAGTTGCAGAGCTAAGCGTGCGTTACAAAGTGACGCACGTTCGTCACGGAAGTAAAGGCTGGACTACAGAGCTGTTTGGGGCAGTTTGTGAACCGTGTTTTGTTGGAGATGGTAAGTCCCTTTGGGCTGGACTTTGGGCTTTTTCACTTTGTAAACCTATAACGTGCACAAAAAGATATAAAACACGATAAAGGAAAGGGATTTTTGACATCTGATCACAACACAGAACACATCACACCACCAGTGGGGAGTAAGAGAATTGTAGCAGGATTATGCACCTGGCACTGCCACGTGAATGTGATTTATGAGAGAGAAAAAATCCGTCAAGTGTTGATTCTGCCAGGGTACCACCAGAAGGTTGTTAATATTCAAGTCTTTGGCATGTGCAACACTGATGTAATAGTTTTTTTCTCTGCAATTCAGGCAGGCCTTTGCATATAGCTGAGGGACTTCGGAGCCAGTGATGGGTGACAGCCAAAGATAACAAATAAAATCCTCTATAATTACTGTTCAGATATTGCGAGCCAGCGCTACTGTGGATTAGTCTTCCAGCTGCTGTGTAACAGTATGTAAGGTGTTGCTAAAAATAGAAAAAACACCCATCTCTTATTCACACAATTTGCAGCTTGCTCACTTTCTTGCCCCCATCCCTTTCCTTCCTCTCCCTCTTCTCTCCTTCCATCTCCCCCTTCCCTTCCCTTCCCTTCACTCTCTCGCACATCCAAAGTCGCAGACATGCAGCACAAGCTTCAAAGAGCATAGATAACTTGGGGAGCGCAAGACCGACTGTAACGGAGCACAACACATGCAATGATGCTGTCATTTTCACAACCAGAGAGAGACATTTAGGTTTATTCACACGGCACCGTCACCTGCTGTGACTAATCGGCACTGGAGGGGAGTCACTGTGAATGAGCACCAAAGTTTGACTTCAAGTTGTCTTTATGTTTCGCTTGAATGGGGTAAGCAACAGTGAAAAGCCACAACCATCCCCCTTGGGCATATGTATGTGCAACAAAGACTGAATATTGAGTGAGTGTATTTTCAGAGTGCGATAGTCCAAAAACAAATTGCACAAAGAAAAGTTGACGTCCCTCCAAACATTTAAACAGTCCTGTTTTTCCATTGATGGTTTGTGCCTGTACTGCATTCTCCACTCTGTCTGAATGTGACGTGAGTAATTATTTCAGTTGTTCAAATCAGGAAACCAATCTAATTCATTCATACAACTAAAGACTCCAACAAACAGCAACTGTTAACCTACAACAGGACCCCTCATAGAGGAGTGGCTCTATGAAAAAACATTTCTGTTGTACAATATGCCATTGAAAGAAATACTGCTTTTCCAATGCCGAGGAAGGCCAGGGACAGGCCATCTTAAAGCATCTAAAAGTAAAATCAGACAAGTTACAGCTCAAAGCCAATGCAAACCAAAGTTTAAGGTCTCGCCTCAAATGGCCATTGAACTGGAGAAATGAAAAACCATTTCTGCACCACAGTGAATGAACATGCCCAGCAGCGGAGATAAGCTAGTTTGTACAATTTTCTAAATGTGTAGCAAACCTGTCAAAAATCACAACTCACTATGCTTCACATCAAGTCAGCCATGGCCAAAAGGTGCCATTTTCTGTTTTAGGAATTAAGTGACACCTTATAACAGAACACCGGAGGCAGATGGTGTCATGCTGTGAGGTTTGGTCCTGAAACGAAAAAGCCACAGGACCTCAAAGCTCATGCATACAATTCACACTGACACAAGTCACACATACAAATGACAAATAATGCATGTATGCAACAACATTAGCTGAGTTTAAATGGAGGCTGTGGGTGTCTGACACACATACTGCAGAAAACCCCTTCAAATATTGAGAATCATTTTTAAAAAGTCATTAAAGTATGCAAACATCAATTATTTTTCATTGCTAATTCACTCCCAGACATTTGCAAAGACTAAATCTACAAAAATGAATGTGAAGTGTTGGTGCAGCATTTAATGCAGAAACATTTGTTTAAATTAGTGTAAATTGTTGAAATTGAATAAAATATGCAAATCTGCAGTTTACTGGAAATCAGCATTGCGTTCTGATAATTTTTTGAGGGGGTGGACAAATAATACACTATAATATAACATTTTCACATCTCTATTGTGCATAGTGAAGCATCACAGTCTATTTAACATTTACACATCGCTGTGTCAAACTGCATTGCACTAGAAATTATTCAATATTGATGTGAAAATCACAACTTCTTATGTCATTTTTTGTCTGAAAAATGTAAAACTAAAATTTGAGAACGCCATGTTGCATGAAGTCTTTTTACAGAAGACAGACTAAACATCTTAACACCTTATAAAGGATAAAAGGGAAACATGATTACAAATATTGAGAGAACTGAATAATAAATTGCACCAGAAGCAGAAGATACCTAATGTATTAACTAGTATTACCTAGTAGTATTACTTAGTACCTACCTAGTATTACCTAATGGTTTTTGGGTGAAACTTGGACACGCATCTTCAACTGTTGCCTCCCTAAATGTCTTAATTTTGCATTCCAATATGGCTGGATTTTAATTTTTATGTCATTAGCAGTCTACCCTACACTCAGTATATCTGTTTATCAATGAATACAAAAGAACATTGGGTGCACCAATTATTGAAACACAAAATCAGGTTCATGCAAGGTAAATAAAACTTTTTTCAGACATTAGGTGGCTGTTTACACTCACTGGCTTGCATGAGCTGACCCTGACGCCCAAACACCTGGGAGAAAGGGCTACGACTGCAGGTGAGCATCTCCTCCATGGCTGAACTCCTCTGGGAGGGGAAAGGTCCTTCGTCTTCAGGAAGAGAAAGTGCACCGTGGGTCAGTCTCCGAGTGTAGAGGAGATTGGCTGTTGCACTGGAGCGATCCTCTCTTCTCCCTCTCTCAACTGCTAATTTGTCTACTTCACGACCTCTCCTATGCGTTACTGCCTCCCCACTGACTGCAGATCAGTCCTGTTTCTCGCAGCCTCAGATGCCGTCAGAGTTGCTGCTGCTCCTAAGCTGTTGGGAGATCTGTGTTGGGTTGCTTTCAGCCTGCTCATTAGTGCTCCAGTGTGGCGCTGCTTCAGACAGAGAGCCCAGAAAACACAGCATGAACAAAGCAAGAGGGAGAGAGGGAGAGAGCGAGAGAGGGAGAGAGGGAGAGAGGGAGAGAGGGAGAGAGAGAGAGAGAGAGAGAGAGAGCGATGAGAAGGAAAAGCCTGCTGCAGAGAGGAGACAGAATCTCTCCCCTGACAAAAGTGAGAATAGAGATGACTGTGTGTACATGTGTGTTCGTTTGTGTAGGGCCAGCTCTTACACTGTAGCTGCAGCCTGTAGTTTCTTTCTGTGATTTCCTCTCTCTCCTTTATCTCATCTCTTTTTAATTCAATCTGACTCCTCTACGGTGAGTTGACAGGCATACATGTTGGGAAACGGATAAGATACACAACAGATAAGCATGACAAGATGTAACTTAAGCAAATACTGCAAGCAAATACCAGCATACACTCAAATATGGCCTGAGGTCTGTTCATTCACCAGCAGTCATATAAGAGCTTCACAGAGAGTGAAAACAGGACTTGCAATTCCTCAAAAATAAAAGCTAATCGTACAGTAGCTATAAACTCAAAATTGATTGATTGAAGTCAAATGAAGGTCCATCACTGGAATTTGATTTGGTGTTAACCTATTCTTCTCTCCTCTGTGATCTACTGTGTGTGTTTAATGACTGGCTCCAACCCAAATTTCCTTCAGTATAATAAAGTTTGAGTTATTTCTCTCTCCTTTCCCCCCTTACTTCCCTACCTAAGTATGATCCTCGAAATATAGACAGAGAAGACTGATTCTGCATCTCTATCTCTCACTCACACACAAACAGTTTTTGCAGGTAGGCAGCATTTCGCTTGTGCAGGCAAAAAAAAAAAGCACATACGCAAGTCTCGCTCAAAGCAAAACAGATTCTGTACAGAAAACTCAGAACCATGGACACAAAAATCAGTTTCTAACTAAAGGGGCCAGTGGATCATTAAAAATGGATCCACATCCTTATTAATGTCCTCATTACCATGTCTGTTCAGCTCCTGAACAGCATGCAGAGATGGAAGAAGAGACTTTATCCCAGTATTCTGTTTGCAGTATTACTTCCACCCAGTGCTGCTTGGAGGGGGTTACCTTCATAACAGCAAAGACGGGTTCGTCTTTTCTTTGAACTCGGTCTGAAATAAGTTGTTGGAGGCAGCACATTGGCTATAGTAGGAGATCTGCAAGCCTACATATGCTCAAATATTTGAATTTCATTCAGCTTTTCAAGGAGATCTGGACAAAAATGTTGTCACTGCACCAAAAAACTATACAAAAAAGAAGTAACATACAAATGAAGAAACATGCAAGAAGTTTAATCTTCAGTTAAGTAAACATTAAACACATTGACATTCTGACAATTATGCCTCAAAAACATGTCACTATCACCAGGAACAAGCAGCGCCAAAGAGGGGGAGGGGGTGACTCAGCTCTCTCATCTGTCTATACCTGAATCACTGTGATCCCAGCAGGACTGTCATCCTTTCACACACTGCTCACTACTACATGCAAACGTAATAATCACCTTCATTCAAACTCTACTCTTCTTTTTGCCTTTCAGGGCAGAGCTCCAACCCACCAACTGCAGGTAGGAAAAAAAATCCAATTTGTCTCACACCACATCACTGGCTTTAGTTTAGTATTAACATTGATTGTCAAACTTTCAAAAACGGCTGACGAAATTAACAAGAAGGAGATCAAAGGTTTCTCTTCAGACTTCTGGGAGGAATGTTTTTGTTTTCAATCATCTCAAATCATGCGTCCTCACTCCTCATCAGAACTTCCTCTGAGAATTCAACATGGCCCTGGGCTAAGAGCCCCAGCTGTGTTGAGCATACAAATGCAGCCTGGCAGTTTGAAGTTATTGCTGAGCTTCTGAGCTCTGGGAGATCCTGTACTTCAGTGCAGTGGTTTGTTGCTTTTAGGTACACTGGCACAATTACTCACTAAAAATCCCCTGTCATGCAGGCATTGGTACTTAAAGCACCTAAAGGCCGGTCCCTTATTCCCAGAGACTGTAGTTGGTCTTTTCTAAATTTTGGAACACTAAAAAAGACATGCGTTAAAATGCAGTTTCACACACATCTGCAATGACTCCTGTGAGTTTCTGACAGCTTCTGGTTTTCCTCAGTTCAATTACAAACTGAAGTTGTCTGAGAGAGAAGGAAAATACAAAGAATCCAAACCACTTGTGTCGATTTGTTACAAAAGCTTCTGAAGCGTGAAAACATAAGCTTCACCAGGGGGTTAACAAACCCACAAGCCTTTCAATAAGAACGCATGGCAGAATGAACCAGCTCGCTTCACCTGTGTGCCGTGTACGGTGATATGTCAATGTCACAGACTGATGTATGGCACAGCTGCTGTTTCCAATGTATTTTCCTAATACTGAAGAAGCATAATAATCATCTTTCCCCTGGACACTTATATTGTCTGCCTGTAGCAAATAAAAGATTCTGCATAACTGTCAAAATTACAATTAAATTCATGCCCACTGTGCCGCCTGCTGATGAACAATTTTAGGCAGAGATTACTTTTCATGTGTTAATGTTGGATCGAGAGATCATGCTGTCCCAGGCCGGCACTTAAAGACAGCATTGGTCGTTCATTTCTTAGTTTGACTTAATTAAAGTCAACATCCATGTTTAATTTCAAAAGGGGTGAATTGATCTGTCAAGGCTTTGCCTCTAAAACAAAATATTGGTACAAATATTGATTTCAATGCTGTATAAGAGTAGGCTACTAAATGAGTATTCAAGCACAAAACTTAAATGTACCCTGCAGAGTATTTGACTGCTGGAAGCGCTATGGAGGGATGTTTTTTTACGAATGGGCCCCATGTTGTTTATTGTCGCGTATGCACACAAGGATGCGTGACACTGAACCATTTCTATTAACAGTTTTACACTCTTCCGCTGATCTATAGGGAGCGATAACGCACCACTCACCACACCACAGGGAAGAAGAAGACTGCTAGCAGCCTGGAAAGTAAACACGGATGGAAACAATGCAGGTTTTTAAATGTTCCAATTAGTCTTCTTTTATAAGGAAGGAAGTATATTCAGTTTGTTCAGCCCACACACAATGGATTTCGGTAAACTAGAACTAGAACCATGGTGTAATGTGTAAATAAGTCAGCTTTAGAAGTGTTAAACTAGGCATGTTTTTTCACTTCATGCTAAGCTAGGCCAACTACAGCGCTGCACTTAGCGTACAGACATGCGACTGATGACAATCCCCTCATCTCAATCTTGGGGGGAAAAAAAACACTCACTAATCCGTTGACTCTTCACTTTTTATGTGCACGTCTTAACTGAGTCTCATTACAAAAAATGTTAAATGTTAGAACAGGCATTAATTAGATCTTGGTTGATGTTGCCTAATTACAGTTGAGGTTTCTGAGTTGCAAAGGTCAGGGAACTCAATGCAAAGACATCAAGAGGAGAAGTAAAATTAAGCAAAAGTCATATTAACAAAGGTAATTACCATTTTGAAGGTCCTGTGTTATTATTTAAGCTTCCATTCATTAGTAAAAGGAAAGATCAAGGATTGTGCTACTGCAATTACTGTTACACCAACCTACTGGAGTACTGGAGTGGAGTGATCTCATTTATCCCTTGTACAGGGACAACAATCAAATGTAAAAGATGTCAAACATAAACATTGCATCTTCTGACTTTTGGTTCATCTCTTTGTTCCTCAGTCAGGGTTTGTTAAACCCTTTGTTGTAGATAATACAGTAAATATGAAAGATGAAAATGGGACAATACCAGTTAATAGCTGCTACACCAACTGATTGTCTGCTTTCCCAGAACACAGGTCTTAGTCTGGATAGCGTTGCAGTGAGACTTTTTTGCATCCAGATTCCAAATGTTAAGATACTAGCGGTGGAGAGAATGCTTTAAAAATAGAAAACATGTGCTGCTGTAAATGGATTATCTAACAGAAAGTGGGAGTGCAGAAGACATGCAGTGGTATTACAAAATCCCCTCTCTATTAAACCTACTGTTCCAGTGGTTAAAGTAAGGAAAGGGTGCCCCCACATGGACATTATATTACTTTGTAGTTCTATAAGGCACATCGTGCTACATTAGGCTACATGCAAGTCTGGTATCACATTCTGTTGAACATGAAAACAACATGAAATCCACTTCTCCATAATGAAATAATTTGATTTGTTTACTAAATAAAGTTTCACACAAACTTCACATATAATCTTTTAACATTCTCCATTTATTTTGAACACTCGCTTGAAAAAACTTTAGTGCAAATCATACAGAGGACCTGTTCAGATATGATAACATTATTTTAAATTATTAATAAATATACATGACTCAATTTATACTTTGAAATGCTACAAGCACTTTTCACAGTTAAATAACAGTCGTCCAAACCGGCCTGTACATCCAACACATTGCAGTCCACCTGAATGAAGAAGATATTACCAGCAAGGGTTGAAAAGGCAATAAAAGAGGTACCATTACTCTCTCTCTTTCTCTCTCAGAGACAGGCCACTGTCAAGTTTTAGTTTACCCAAATTAATATAACTCAATTCATTCATAATTAAATAACTACATAGTATAGCACTGGATCTTCAAACTAGAAGCTTATACAAAATTAAATCAAAGTTACATTTCATTACACTCACTCTTTGAGATTAGCAACAACTCGCCACAATCATTTCCATATTTCACTACTGGGTTCCAGCAAATATCTACCCCATAATTGATCTTACATTTCCATTTTGTGATTTATACAAGTTGGAATTTATTATACACACTTCACACAATAAGAATGTTGACAGATTATAAGCCTGTATGCTACAGATGATGGTCATATTTGACATGTTGTAGTCTTTGAATGGGGAAAAATAAACACAAAATCCTATTTCTGACAAGCAATTTGTATAACGGTGCAAAATTAAGCCTACTGGACTTCTGGAACTATTTCAGTGTTTCAGGATTCCAGAAGTTGGCTCCGTTTTGCTGTTAAGAGTTGAACTCTTATATTGTAAAGGTGTCAATGATGCATCCAAGTTTACAGATTATAGTACTTCTGTTTGCAATTGCAGTGCCAAATATATCCCATATGAGGTAAAACAGCTAGCTACATTTATTCTGTATAGTCTTTGTGCCACATTTAGTCATATTACATACATTTGATGGCACATTCAAGGAATTATTCTCAAAACCTTCATACAAATACAAAGCAACTGGGCCAACCAGATTATTTACAATTTTAATTTTCAATATATCTATTAATGGTACATTCCCTCCAAAACTGAAAACACTGACTTTCATCAACAGTGTAGATTTCCTTAAGCGTTTGATAGGTAGCTTGTGGACAATGTTACACTGTAGTATAGATTGTTACTTTTCCATGATCTCGTAGTCTTGCGTTGTTGATGAGTCTTCCATTATGTAATTACACTGGTTATTGTCAATCAGACGAAACATCAGATTAAGTGTTTTAGGCCTAATTGAATCAACATAACCCATCCTAAATTAATGTTACTGTAGTACAAGCTCGCAGCATGCAGTAAGAGTTTAAACCAAAAGGCCACAGACTACAGATAAAGAAAAGTGCAAATGCATGCTGATAATGATTGCCACCTGCCATCCTCTCTGAATAACCCAGCCAAGTAGGAAATAAGAGCAGCTTTCAATTTCAAAGTGCAAATCCAAGCCATTGACAGCAAGTGTATGAAGTGAAGGAGAAATCTACAAAACTCAAACTACAAAATCATTCAAATATGCAGTTAGATACATCCACTCACTTCAGTATCGTCCGTCTTATCCATCCTCAATCCAGTTATTATTGTACAGTATGATGCAATTTGGGTCACTGGGGTTTACAGTGTGATTAGCAGTTACCTCCTTTTACAGTAGTATCACTGTGACAAAAGTGTGTTTGAGGAGCTCAACACAGCAGGGTCCTGAAAACAACAAACAAAACAATATTGATAAAGATATGGACTTGAGATTGCTTACAATCATCTAGTTGTGTCATTTATGCTTATAATTTAAGACATTTTATTTAATTTTCACTTTATACACATTAGTTAACTTTAAGGACATGGCAGTGCTGAGATCTTCTCGATGGTGTGTCCAACATTAATTGCACAATTACTTTGTTTATCATCTTGACAGGCTTAATTGGAAGAAATTTGGATTACAGTGCATGTCTTTTCTTTGTTTGCAATGTTTTCTTTTGTAAAAACATCACTTGATTATCGTCATCATTTTGCAATTAAACTTAAAATGTGCCTTAACTACCTGATGATCCCCAGTGGGTAGCTGAGTAGTCTTCAGGCTGTAGGACTCTGCTCATTGCTGTTGGTGACGGCTCCGGTTGCCTCCTCTCGGCTCTGGGTAGGAGGCAGCTCATCCTTCTGTGGTGCAGCCTGCTGTGGTTTCACTATGGTGATTTTAATGGGGATTCCTTTGACGTTATGCTGGACTCTGCTGTACTGGCGCATAGAGGGGTTGAAAGTGCGAACAATGGGAAGTTCATTCAGACTGGTGTCTCTTGTTTTGGCTGCGTGCTCTCTTTTATAATTATTTACTTCTTTTGTTTGAAAAGACCGTTTGCACGGTAGGATGGCGGACCTTTTACCAGGGCCAGAAGTCTGGAGTCTTGTTTTATGCTTAGGCGAGGCTTGTTGTTTCTCTTCAACCCCTCTATGCAGGTGTCTATTATTTTCCTTTGTCACAGAGATTCCTCCTTCTTCCTTTTCTTCACCTCTTTCGGTTTCTTGGGGCAGACCGCCATGTGTTTGGTTCTGCTGCGGCGCATTGTGAACTCCCTGCTACAGTGTGGGCAGACAAAGATCTCCTGCTGCACATCCACCTGTGCAGGTGACATTTTATTTGATGAAGGGACTGGCTTGTTCCTCTGTGGCATGACTCTTTGGACCAACTTTTTCTTTTTTTTTGTTCAACACCTTGAACTTCACATTCACCTGTGATTCTTGGTTAGGTTTGGACCTGTTTGACTGACTGGGCCTATTCGAAGCATTAAGTCCGTGAGTAGAATTGGTGGTAGACAGAACTCCATTTTGAATTTTTGCAAAGTGCCGTAGTGGGATAGGATTCCTTTTGGCGTGTATCGCCTTTTATCACTGGCATTTGCACAAGCTAGGATATGCTTGTGTAACTCTGGCATGTTATCAAAGCTCTTTCCACACTTAGTGCACCTAATAGCCGTACTAAAGGTTGTGGGATGTTGTGGGTGGTGAAGTTTGTGGCTGAAGCCACTGAGCCAGCAGGTGATGTTATGGTAAGGAAATGGAGGGGGCTTAAAGCTGGGATAATGTTGGTTAATGCCAAGACGAACATCAGGCCTTTGACTTTGGCTCCGTCTGAGGCCATCATTTTATTG
This sequence comes from Etheostoma spectabile, assembly GCF_008692095.1. Classification (NCBI taxonomy): domain Eukaryota; kingdom Metazoa; phylum Chordata; class Actinopteri; order Perciformes; family Percidae; genus Etheostoma; species Etheostoma spectabile. The sequence continues at coordinate 3,442 of NW_022603781.1, read as the reverse complement.
TTGTAAACAGTTCTTCAGCTGCCACATCTACTTCACTCCCACTATCTTGGGTTCCTCTGCGGCATCGGGCAACGAGGGCTTTGTGTTGACTTTTGTTAAGTTATGTAGTTCTGAGGTCTTAGTTTTCCCTTTTCGTCTTCTGTGTACGTACACTGCTGGCCAGGATGCAATTCTTCTTGATGCTGTTTCAGATTACAAAGGTAGACAAATTCTTTTTACATGGCTGCAAACATAAGTCTTGCCGACGCCGTGGAGGTTTAATCGATGATCAAGCAAAGCAGAGGGTTTGTTGAAGAGCAGCACGCAGAACTCACATTTGAAGGGCCATTCATCAGCATGGTCACCTACATGATAGCCAAGTTCTTTCATTGAATGGAAAAGATTATCACACACATTGCAGATAAAAATTCTTGGTAAAAGTCTGCTGTTGTGCATCACTGGTATGTTGTTGAATGATTCGTCCTCTACAGCTTTCTCAGAAGAAGGTGAGGTCTTAGATGAAATTTTGGGTATGGAAACACTACTATCAGCAGGTTCCTCCTTTTTATGGTTGGTGACTCTGTATTAACAGCAGGCTCTGGGTCAGGACTTGATTCAGCCATAGTAGGACAATCCGATATCACTGAGGCGGCGGTGGTGGATAGAGTTACTGATTCTGAGATGGAGGACATAAGAATAGTGGGGTCCACAGTTTGAGGATTGGGCATTGAGACAATCTGTTGCTGTTCTATGTGATTAACAACCATCTGTGTAGGTGCTGGAGGCTCTGCGGTGTTTCTTGTAAGGTAACTGCAGCAGGGACTATACTCCCTGGGGCTTCAAGAGCTATTGTGCACTCTATCAACACTGTGTTGCTGGCAATGTTGTAAGAGTTGATGAGTGAATCAGTTAAAGTTACAGTGGGTGTGAATGGCACTTCTGACATAGGAGTGGACTCAACTATAGGCGGATGAAGAGCTAGTGGATCCGAGAGAAACACATGGCCAGGTAGATTTAGATTTGGATCAAAGGACTGGGAGAGAGTAACAGGGTTGGCAGAACTCGTGGTGGCAAATGCAGAAGTTAAATCACACTCTGAAAAATGTAATGCATTTCGGTGCAAATTACCAGGGGCTCCGAAGATATTTGGGGCCAATACCTGGATTGGTTGGCTTGAAGGATTAGAAATATGGGGTGTGCCAAAACTGTGATTAATGAAGGAGCAGTTGGGAGTGTTCTGCGTGAGACTGGGGAAGCAAATGCTATAGTGCATGGTGAAGCTGGCTGCAAAGCAACAGGGGCTAGGGAGGCAGGTGATGGAGTCAGAGGATCAGAAGGAAGTGCAAGTCCATAAACAAGTCCTTCTGCCATAGGCTCCATTGGGTCATCATATCTGGACCTGTAAATATGGTGAAGTCTGTGACTAAAGGGGTCTCAAGATTCCCTAGGCTTACATTTTGCTCTTCATTATTCATCAAGGCTGTCTCCACCATACATGATTTTCCTTCTTTCAAAATTGCCTGTGGAACTAAATTTAATGTCGGTTCAGAATCACCCAGGGTCTTTTTTTGCAAACTCAAATCTAGCACAGCATCAGCTACAGCTACATCCACACTGCTGTTGACTGTATTAGAGAGATCCAGTGGCTGCTGGTTACAGGGAGTTACCGCCGGTCGCAGGGGACCAGCTCTCTGTCAAGATAGGTGTCGGTTCTGTCTCCACAGGTGGAGTTGTGTCATCCTTTACATTGGCTGTTTGGTGCAAAGGTGAACCATATTGGGTGTCCATCTGCCCTGTACTTGCAGCATCACAACATCCAGTGTCTGGTGTTTCTTCTTTGGAAGTTGGGTTTTGCTGGGGAGAGCTTGGTGGAGATCCGGTCCTTCTTTTAAACCTTCCTGATCCAGCAGGCAGGGGAGAGAGAGAGACAGGTGAACAAGGCTTCTGGCCATCTGCGAGGAGGGCAAGTGTAGGTTTAAGACCATCCTGCTTTTCCAGGAGCTGCTTCAGCTTTGGAGACACAAACACAGTTCTCTCCTTCTGCACAAACTGTAGACTCTGTATTCTGAGGATGTAGATTCTCTATCAAAGAAGATACAAGTGAAGAGGAGGAAGATGACACAACCACCTCAGACTCCAGTTCAGTTTTAATTTGTGGTAAAAGAGGTGGGTTGCAGTTCTTCTCTGGCCAGTGTTGACCAGGTATCTCTTTGCCTGTTACTGAATCAGTATTTAAAACCTGGCTGATTTGAGTGGGGTCTAAAATCAGGGCATCCAGTCCAACAGATCCAGACCCAGAATTAATCTCAGCTGCTTCACAGCTACTGACTGTACTTGTTGACACTATCTTTCCATCAATATAAAGCTCAGATTCTCTGAAATATGCTGGAGACATCTAGCATGTATTGCTCTGCATGTTTCACTATATTGTCCACAACAGCTGCAGGTGCTGTATTGTCACCAAGCTCTGTTTCTGGTGAGATTTTTCACTGAGTATCCTCTGGAGATTTTTCTTGGGGCAGCTGGGTTTTTTCCACATCAGTGACTTGCAGGTGCTGCTCGTGGATCCGTGCTCATGTTGTTGCTTGTGGTATGTGTAGTGAATATCTTTTCACAGTACTTGCAAGCATGATGTCCCTCTAATACTCCCAGTTTGTCTGGCTGAGCAGTGTGGTCACCAGCCGACAAAATGCAAGTATTAGAACTAGTGGGGGATGAAGTATGAAGCTGCCTGACTGATCCTACTGAATCCAGAGGCATCATCTTCTCATGCTGCAGCTGACCCAGATTTGAACCAAAAAAAGTGTTGCTCTTATTGGTTTTGTACGCATGTGTCTCATTGTTCGCCAAAGCGCGTGGATGGCATGTGTTGTTCTAAGCCTTGTTTGCTGGTAAAATGTCTCTCACAGTGCTGGCAGGGAAAACAGTTCCAATCTCTCTCAGTATCCTGGTTTGGATGTTTATGGAGATCTGGGTACAGTGACTTAATCATGTCTGATTCCATGTTAGTTTCCTCTTGATAAATGTAGTCCTCCTCTTCCTCTTCCTCCATGTCCTCAATGTCTCCAAATTCAGAGATGTACAAGTGAGGCGAGTCCTCCATCTTTTGTGGAGGTTTTATTCAGCTTTGGAACACAAGTACTGACAGTTGTCACACCTATTGACTAGATAAAGAAGATATTGTCATTAAGCAAACCACACATAATATAGCTGAATGGCTAGCTAGGGCCATTTATTTATGGCATCAAATGAGCTGACGCTTTTATCAAAAGTAAACATACAATAGATGAATTCAACCATCCAACAAAAAATTGCAAGAATCATGCGAATATATCAAACTCATGTGCCACACCCAAACCTTATGGTTTCAGTTGTCTGCTTTATCAACTTATTATGTATAGCAATATTACTATTGATAGCGTAATACTATTGTATTTGATTAATTCAATTTGGCAAACAGCAA
>NW_022603780.1:0-22848 GCF_008692095.1 Etheostoma spectabile | reverse complement strand
TGAGATTGCCATCAACTCTAAATCCCAGGACATCTGGACACACCACCATGAATCGCCATCAACTCTAAATCCCAGGAACATCTGGAACACCACCATGAGATCGCCATCAACTCTAAAATCCCAGGAACTCTGGAACACCACCATGAGATCGCCATCAACTCTAAAATCCCAGGAACGTCTGGAACACCACCCGAGATCGTCATCAACTCTACAATCCCAGCCACATCTAAAATCCAAGGAACATCTGGAACTCAACCCTGAGATCCCCATCAACTCTAAATCCCAGGAACGTCTGGAACACCACCATGAGATCGCCATCAACGCTAAAATCCCAGGAACGTCTGGAACACCACCCGATATCGCCATCAACTCTACAATCCCGAACATCTAAAATCCAAGGAACATCTGGAACATCACCATGAGATCCCCATCACTCTAAAATCCCAGGAACATCTGGAACATCACCATGAGATCGCCATCAACGCTAAATTCCCGGAACATCTGGAACACCACATGAATCGCCATCAACTGTTAAATCCAGGAAACACAATCTGGAACATCACCACGAGATCGCCATCAACTCTAAAAATCCCAGGAACGTCTGGAACACCACCACGAGATCGCCATCAACTCTAAAATCCCAGGAACATCTGGAACATCACCATGAATCGCCATCAACTCTAATCCCAGGAACGTCTGGACACCACCAGAGATTGCCATCAACTCTAAAATCCAGGAACATCTGGACACCACCATGAGATCGCCATCAACTCTTAAATCCCAGGAACATCTGGAACACCACCATGAGATCGCATCAACTCTAAAATCCAGGAACGTCTGAACACCACCATGAGATCGCCATCAACTCTACAATCCCAGGAACATCTAAAATCCCAGGAACATCTGGAACACCACCACGAGATCGCCATCAACTCTTAAATCCCAGGAACATCTGGAACACCACCACGAGATCGCCATCATCTCTAACATCCCAGGAACGTCTAGATCATGCCCAGATTTACCTTTTTAAAGAGCTGCCATTAACGCCCCTTTTCCCTTCCAGGTGCTAAGGTGAACGCCGCCCGGCTACACGAGACGCCGCTGCACCACGCTGCTAAGAACACCCAGGCGGAGATGGTGGAGATGCTGGTGGAGTTCGGGGCCGACGTCTACGCCCGAGACCAGCACAACAGGAGACCCGTGGACTACGCCGCGCCCGGGTCGCCCTCGGCCACCTGCCTCCGCTTTTACGCGAGTAGGTCCTTCACGAAAAAGGCAACAAACGGTCCCGTGGAGATGTTGTTTTATCGTTTCTTCACAACTTTATTGGGAAAAAAGACATCCAAATATGGAACATTTCAGACACATCCTCAAATAATGCTCCAGAGAAACCACAATAATAACATTTAACATAGATAAATAGTGTTAAGAACCATTTTTTTTTTTAGAAGGATGGTTGAGCAATATAAAACTAAAATGCCACAAAATTAATATACAGTGTAATTAAAAAGTTCACCTTACAATATGACAGTTTTTTTGTGTGTGTGTGTATACGTCTGACAGACTTAATAACGTCCTTGAGTTTTCGTAACAAAGCGGTGAAATTGGGCGTAGCACTTGAATTCAATGTTGAAATTCTTATTTTGAAAATGAAAAAACAACAACTCTTACATTCAATACTGATATCACGATTGGTTTTACACAACATTTAATGCATCATTTGAGTTATAAAGATGTAGCTGTGCAGGTTGTATATTGTGGAAAATGTCGATGTCGACTTTTTTAATCCTCATGTTGCCCTCATGTTGTCCTCATGTTGTCTTCATGTTGTCTTCATGTTGTCCTCATGTTGTCCTCATGTTGTCCCCATGTTGTCCTCATGTTGTCCTCATGTTGCCCTCATGTTGCCCTCATGTTGTCTTCATGTTGCCCTCATGTTGTCCCCATGTTGTCCTCATGTTGTCCTCATGTCCTCATGTTGTCTTCATGTTGTCCTCATGTTGCCCTCATGTTGTCCCCATGTTGTCCTCATGTTGTCCTCATGTTGTCTTCATGTTGTCTTCATGTTGTCATCATGTTGCCCTCATGTTGCCCTCATGTTGTCCTCATGTTGTCCTCATGTTGTCCTCATGTTGTCTTCATGTTGTCTTCATGTTGCCCTCATGTTGTCTTGATGTTGTCCTCATGTTGTCTTCATGTTGTCTTCATGTTGTCTTCATGTTGCCCTCATGTTGTCCTCATGTTGTCTTCATGTTGTCCTCATGTTGTCTTCATGTTGCTCTCATGTTGTCCTCATGTTGCCCTCATGTTGCCCTCATGTTGTCCTCATGTTGTCCTCATGTTGTCCTCATGTTGTCTTGATGTTGTCCTCATGTTGTCCTCATGTTGTCCCCATGTTGTCCTCATGTTGTCTTCATGTTGTCTTCATGTTGTCCTCATACAATGGTAAATTGGTTCATCAATGCAAACACTCCAACATGTATAAAGATGTAGCTTTGCAGGTTATATATATTGTGTAAAATGTCGACGTGTACTTCTTTAATCTTATTGGTCCAGTGTAGATCTCCCAGTGTGTAGTTGGTGTAACTCTGCACAACAGTGTAGTGTCAATGTCTCACCAGCGGGTGGCAGGCAAGGATCGCATGTCAATTCCAGGAAATGTCTCAGACTGATGACACCTGTTGTTTACCATGGTCCTCATAAATATACACACACACACACACACACACAAACACACACACCACTGGCCATGTACTTATGCTGGACATTGTCTAAGCCAGAAGCGACGCTCAGATATATTTTATAATGCACCAGCATCAGATTTATGTTTAAATTAAGTATTTAAAGTACTCTTTCCTGAACATTATATTACCATATTTACCATTTTTAAAGGTTGATTTCAGTGTTTTTTTTATCCATTTCAGATCACTCAGACAAAGGTCGGTTTTATTGGAGAATCGATTTATTTTAAGGATTATTCGGGGCCTATTCGGCCTTTATTTTGAAAGGACAGCTGAATACATGACAGGGGAGAGAACGACCAAGCCCTAAACATATGTACATTAAAAGAATAATTACATGATAACATCATACAGTGCTTTCTTATCCTCACTCCTACATCCAGTCCGTTCGGTATCCAGTTGACAAGTTTGAGCTTATTGATGTATCCATATTCCACACCTATTACCCATTAAAAGGAGGAAGAATTATGACTTAATTAGTCCTAAAATGAACCATGTCCAGGCAGTTAAGGTTGGTTACAAAAAGTGCTAAAAGGTTGTATTTAACAGGGCAAGACATTGTCATTTTGAATGTCCTGCCCTGTTAATTAAAGGGATTTTCTTACTTTTTTCACGTTTGTTTTTCATAATTCTTCTTCCTTTCCTTATATTCTCTTCCATGAGCTAACTCCTCGTTGTTGTTGTTGTTGTTGTTGTCGTCCTGTCCATAGCCACCCCCATGACCCTGCAGCAGCTCAGCAGGCTGGCGGTGAGGAAGACACTGGGCACCAGAGCTCTGGAGGTCATGGGTCAACTCCACGTACCCAAGCTCATCATCCGCTACCTGTGCTACCAGTGAGGGGCACCCCGAGGACCACCGATGGGGGGGACTCTCAAAGAGCTGCAAACCACAGCAAAGGTGCCACGGCTTTAGTAGACATCAGTGTTTAGTCAGAAGCACAAGGTTTCTCTTCAAAGCTGCACTTTGACCCCAAGACTTGGCTAGCTCAAAGTCCCAGGGGGGGGGGGGGGGGGGCGGAGACAGAGACGAGGATCCCAGCTCCCAAGTCCTGGATTTGCCCAAAATGTCATTCTCTATTGACTTGTCGTCCGGTTCTGGATCGTGGATCTTTTGAGATGCAAACATACCGACACATGCATAGGAAATGATAATCCTAAAATAGAAGCTCCAAATGGTCTCCTTAACAGCAGCTTCTCGTGGAAAAAGCTGCTCTCAGCACTGGAAACCATCCCAGTCTCTATTTCGGGTTGATAAACAAGAGGATTTTAAAAGGTCTCTGCAGCATATACAGTACAAGTCTTAACAGCATTTAATGTCTAAATGAATAGAAGCGTAACTTACACTACAAGAAGAAGGTATTTCTAATATGAGAGACCATTTTAGATGTTGTTTTTGTTATTTTTTGAACTAGAGAACATGTGTCAAAGCTCAGGTGGAGGCGTGGTTTTTGGTGGAAATGGTCTGAGACCGGTTCTTATGTATAGTATGGATCCGATACCTGTGTGTCCTATTATGATTTAACAGCTGTATACTACAATCTATGGATATATGGATGTGATATGATTTCTATTTTTGTTGTTGGTCTGGCTCAGGTTGAACTTTTGGTGACAAAAACTCTTTTATAATCCAGTTTGACAGTCAGTCGTAATGGAGAAAGAACCCAAATCAACTTATTTAAAGTAGATTTTCTTAAACTGCGGTACTTTCAGATGCTGATACCAACATTGAAAGCTGTATCGGAGGCTTTTCAGATGCTGGGATTGGGATCACAACTTGTCTCGTTCCCCTATCTCGGGGAAGCAGGGTTACATACGTAACCCCTGTTCCCTTATCTCGGGGAACTAGGGTTACATACGTAACCCTTGTTCCCCTATCGCGTTCCCTATCTCGGGGAACCAGGGTTACATACGTAACCCCTGTTCCCTTATCTCGGGGAACAAGGGTTACATACGTAACCCCTGTTCCCTTATCTCGGGGAACAAGGGTTACATACGTAACCCTGGTTCCCTATCTCGTTCCCTATCTTGGGGAACCAGGGTTACATACGTAACGTCGTCTCGGGGAACCAGGGTTACATATGTAATCCTTGTTCCCTATCTTGGGGAACCAGGGTTACATACGTAACGTCGTCTCGGGGAACCAGGGTTACATACGTAACTCTTGTTCCCCTATCTCGGGGGACAAGGGTTACATACGTAACCCGAGATGTTTTTTGGCAACAGAAGTGACATCAGTAGTCAGTTTTCTTGCTCAACCAAAGGTTTCTGGACCGGATCCTGGACTTTCTGGGGAAGTGCGTGCATGTCCCCAGACCCCGCCGGCGTACCGTAAACGCTGAGTAGCCGTTAAAATGTGAAATACCCCGAGACGTGGCGTGCTCAGACCACATTCCCTGGAGGACAGATGGCTGTTCCCTGTTAGACCTGTAACATCCAGAGGAACCCCAAGCAGGCCTGCTGTCACAGTGAAGCTCTCCAGATGCTGCTCACTGCCCCCCCCCCCCGCGCCTAGAGAAAGCCTTTTGTTTAACACAGACACCCAAGTCTCAAGGAGACCTCGATCCGATCCCGGCTGCTTATTTATAGTTTTGCTAAATCCGCCTATAGAGATTGTAGTTCATGTTATTTTTAGTACATGAAGTGGTTTATGAAGTCCATAAAGGGCTTAAGATTGGCTTCGAAGTTGACCTGTTATGGAAGTTTTCCCCCCCCGTTATGATTAAAAACTGCATACAAACACACACATTTACAACATCCTACCCCCCCAAACACCCCCATATCGTCATCACCGCTTACTCAAATCAAAATTAAGATAAGATAACATAACCATAATTATTCAATACACTAAAATCACAACACAAATGAACTGTTTTCAACTAAATAAACATGTGTATATGTGACAAACTAGCCTTGCATTGCCGGACCCTCCTCCACAGCGCTGAGGAGGAGGGTCTGGAGGGTCAACACAGCATTCTGGGATAGGGGAAAATCTCGCTCTGGGTTATTGGCGTTTCTTCCAACCAATCACAATCGTGTTGGGCGGGGCTAAGCGCCGCTGCTAAATTAGCCTCGGGAAGGAACTTGTTTTGGAACATCAGATCCACCAGAAACAGGTTCAGCTCTCTCCTCCTTTCCCATAGAGAGTTCCCTTTTAAAGCCTCTAAATTTAAATGCCTGACCCTGATACATAGCTGATGGATTTCTGCTTCTGGCTCCTCAGGAGCAGAAGGGGACCGGGACCAAAACAGAGAGGAGACTAGGAGACGGCATGTAGGGACAGTCCACTTATCGAAGATGAGAAATGATCCTCCAAAATGGGAACGTCGAACAACAGTGTGTGTTGTCTTTCCTCAGCACTGGCTGTTCTTTTTGTGTAAGCACTGTCACATTAAAGGGAATTAAGTCACGTTCAATCGGCTCCGGTGTTCAAAAACCACGATTTATGTGTTTAAGCAACAGATCAGAGGACGCTAAGGGTTCCCTAACCCTCGTGTTGTCCACCAGGAACTTGGGTCAAAAGCTTAAAAAATATTTTTTTCTGGCACTTTTTTCAATTCATGGTCAACAGACTTAATGTAAATGACATTATACTATATACTATATATAAAAAAAAAGCAGGAATTCCGAATTATCTTGACCGATAGGGTCAGGTTCAGTTGCTATAAAGTTGTAAAAAACACCCAAAATTCAATCAAAGTTACCAAAGTTGTGCAAAGAATGATGCATGCATAAGGTGCATGCATCCATGTTATTCTGGCTAATTTGTAAGAAACCCACATTACTGATATAAAAACCCTTTTAGAAACGGGGTTGTTTTGACCCGAGGACAACACGAGGGTTAATACAGCGCTGTCCAGGTCCTTTAAGGGCCACCCTGGACTAGAGACTCAAATTAAAGGGCCGGACATGTAGAGTTTAACGACACGCATGCATCAGAAAGAGTGAAATATCTACGACTGGGGATTAAATCATGTCATTTTTCAGGCTTTCTTAGACGCGTTTGTCACTGAAAGTGTTTTTGTTTGTCGGTTTTTGCAACGTTTTGTTGCTTTTTTGTCACTTTTGCGACGTGTTCGTCTCGTTTTAAGGTGCTACACAACAACCCCACAGAATAAGTCATAAATATTTATCTTACTGGACAGAAGTGATGCTCTGAATAAGACAAATATGTTGATTCGTTGAATAAATTGTACTTGATGTCATGTTTTTGCATGATCCTGGCTCTCATTCACATGTGCTGGACTGGACTGGACTAGACTAGACTGGACTGGACTGGACTGTCCAACTTATTCTGGTAAACACACACTTCTGTCTCTGTAGTAGAGTCACTGGGGAACACTGTGTTTCATGAGCAACATACAGTATTACAACATTTCCTTAAAGTGCACGACCTTTTGATATTAATGAACGTCCGTTACATTCACTCCACTTGCCTTTCAGAACTTGAATATAAAAACTTGAGTAGATTTCCTAATTAAAGTCTTCAAAAGTCTTTAAATTTCAGTAGGAACTAGTTTCCAGCTGAACTGATCCCAGTTTACCTGAATTCAGACTGACTGAGGAAGGTCCAGCAGGTCCAACAACATGCGCAGATGCACTTATTGGCCACTAGGGGGCGACATTGATGTTTAAATCTTTTGTATTGCATCGCATCTGATAGGAAACGCAGCTCTCTGGGTCTCATGAGAAACAGGTCTTCCTCATTACACAGCAAACAAAAGGGGGGGTGGGGGGGGATCAGGTCTTGGCAGTGAAAAGGACCAGAGGAGGTACACAGATTTGGGCGAGTAGATTGTGGATTTGAGGCGCTAAGCAGACTGCGAGGCTTTTGTTTGAGAACCAGATAAACAGAGACCTGGATGCTGTGATGGTCCAGTGCCGCGCTCACCCATCAGACCCTGCAGCCTCAAAACCAGGACCCTGAAAGGAACCGCAGATGTGAGGCGACTTAGATCCAGCCCGTATATCATTTAAGGTTCACAATACATTAACCAAAAAACAGGGCAAAGTGTTTGTTTTTTTTTAACTGCAATTACCTGACAGTCAAAACTCAAAATGGCAGAATGCCGAGTTTTCATCAGAAAGAGTGAAATATCTCTGAACGTGGGATAATTCATGTGGCTTTGTTGCCTTTTCTGACATTTTTTAGGCTTTCTTAGACATGCGTGTCACTTAAATAGTCGTTTTTTTGCAGCGTTTTGTTGCTTTTTAGTCACTTTTAGACACGTTTGTCTCGTTTAAGGGGCTACAAAAGAACGTCTCGGGTTACGTATGTAACCCTGGTTCCCCGAGATAGGGGAACGTCTCGGGTTACGTATGTAACCCTTGTTCTCCGAGATAGGGGAACGTCTCGGGTTATGTATGTAACCCTTGTTCCCCGAGATAGGGGAATGTCTCGGGTTACGTATGTAACCCTTGTTCCCCGAGATAGGGGAACGTCTCGGGTTATGTATGTAACCCTTGTTCACCGAGATAGGGGAACGTCTCGGGTTACGTATGTAACCCTTGTTCTCCGAGATAGGGGAACGTCTCGGGTTATGTATGTAACCCTTGTTCCCCGAGATAGGGGAATGTCTCGGGTTACGTATGTAACCCTTGTTCACCGAGATAGGGGAACGTCTCGGGTTACGTATGTAACCCTTGTTCCCCGAGATAGGGGAACGAGACACTGCGTCGGTTACGACACTATGGGAACGCTATAGTGTCGCAACCGACGCAGTTCGAGTTCCCCTCGAAGGGGAACTAAAGAACGAACCCACAAAACGGGTCATAATTATTTACCTTACTGTACAGAAGTGATGCTCTGAATGAGAGAAACATGTTGATTCAATTGAATAAATTGTACTTGATGTCCTCATGTTTTTGCATGATCTTGGCTCTCATGTGTGCTGGACTGGACTGGACTAGACTAGTAGATTAGACCACTAATGTGAGACAACGAGTTTTCATATCAAGGCTGTGAAACAGGTTTTCTTGTCAAATACGTTGTCATTGTTTTTGCTTTATTTGCTGAATTGGATGAAGGCTAAGGCAACTTTTGTAGGCTTTGTGTCCACAAAAATGCAAGAATGTCGGAAAAAGCGCCCTTGGTGTGATTTTCTTTTTTCCCGTGTGGCTCTTAGTGAAAATGGGTTTGACACCCCTAACTTAAAGGTACACAAACCCAGAGACTCATGTACCCCAAGACACTCCAAAACTTCTAAAAACATGTACTCCGGGTTTAAACACTCTTATATGTGTCGCTGTAAAACCTAACCTATGTAACTGCGTCCTCGGGTCAAAGTTGACCCGTTTCAAAGTGTTTTAAATCAGAAATATGGATTTCTTTCCACCAAATTGCTCCAAAATAACATGGATGATTCCACACAACATGACTTTTTATTGTAGTTTTTGGGTGATTTAATTATTCTTATAGCATTTGACTTATTTGGGTTATTGTTTTTTTTTAAAACAGTAGCCGGACTAAACTCTGACATCGACCCATCTGAGAGCCACTCAACATCATCTGATCTCAACTATTAGTCAAAATAATTCATAATTTCTGCCTTTTTTAACTCAAGACGTATGTATAATTTGATAAAAATGAGGTTTGTTGACCATGAATTCCAAGAATAAGTGTAAAATCTGTTATTAAACCAGCTCAGGTTTTAAAAAAAAGAACAAAAAGCTGGAAAAAGCGACAAATCAATCCGAAAAAATGACAAATCAATCCGAAAAAGAGACATATAAATCCGAAAAAGAGACATATAAATCAGAAAAAGTGACGAATTAATCAGAAAAAGTGACAAATTAATCAGAAAAAGTGACAAATTAATCAGAAAAGTGACAAATTAATCAGAAAAAGTGACAAATTAATCAAAAAAAGTGACATATAAATCAGAAAAAGTGACAAATTAATAAAAAAAGTGACAAATTAATCAAAAAAAGTGATATGTAAATCAGAAAAAGTGACAAATTAATCAGAAAAGTGACAAATTAATCAGAAAAAGTGACAAATTAATCAAAAAAAGTGACACATAAATCAGAAAAAGTGACAAATCAGAAAAAGTGATATGTAAATCAGAAAAGTGACAAATAAATCAGAAAAAGTGACAAATTAATTAAAAAAAGTGACAAATTAATCAAAAAAAGTGATATGTAAATCAGAAAAAGTGACAAATTAATCAAAAAAAGTGACAAATTAATCAAAAAAAGTGACATATAAATCAAAAAAAGTGACAAATTAATCAGAAAAAGTGACAAATTAATCGGGAAAAAGCCCCAAAAATATAAATTTTCAATTTTGACCTGGAAGGACAACACCAGGGTTAAAAACACTGTTATTCAGCTATCAAAGATGTTGCATTCAAGTCCATTTCGATTCTCTCCTCCTTGTTTCTGACTTGATTTGACTTGATTTTGCACTTCCTGTCTGCTGGAGACCCCCCCTGCTGGGACCTGTAGGATCAGATCCAAACGGAGGACCCCCCTTTTGAAGAAAGACTAGTCTCCATGTCCCAGCAGCTGTTGGAGATCTGTCAAAACGTCCTCGCAGGACTGTGAAATTTAGAAGGAGTGAGAACTCATAGTTCTCGATCTCACATTTGCAGCCTCGGGGGCCTTTGAATGAAGACTACACAAAAGCCAAGTGGGTTGATTAACTCGACATTAATATCCACTCCCCCCCCCCCCCCTCTTGGATACTTGCGACGTTCCCATGTCTCGCCCATTTTTAGCATCATAACGCCATAATGTGATGAGTGGTATTCTCCTGGGTCCACTGTCCAGGATCGACTCAATACAAGACAAAGACGTCTGTAAAGACTAGAGGACGCCGTGTGATGTCCTGCAGCCTTTTCGGGAACACACCAGCGGTCTGAGGTGGCTGGGACGTGACCCACCCCCGATTCCACAGAGTGGTACGTCCCAAGAAGAAGAGACAAGACGACGACGACAACAAACCCAGAAACGACCCGGCAGACCTAAGATTTCGGATGACAACCACTTTGATCGGGCCGGGAAATGAAAGACTTTGTCTAAGTTAATGGTTCCCAGCCAGGTTGGATCCTGGCCTCCGCCCTCTGGTCTGGTCTGGTCTGGTCTGCCCCCACACTTACAGTAACACACACACTGCTTGGGTCTGAGAAAGTCTAAACACATTTTCTGCTTTACGCACATTTTGCATTTTAAAATGGCACTTTTTAAAATGAACTGAACACAGTTTCCTGCATAAGACACAACAATCTGACATAAAGTTACATGTCTGCCATTTCAAAACACTGCCATTCTAAATGACACTACATGAGCTATTTGGCTAATTACATGTGCCACCTGGCCAAACACCTCATTGGTTAATTGCCAACACTCCAATCAGGATGTAAGCACTATAAAAAGACCACAGGTGAGCACCTTTTTTTAACAGCAACAATGGAAGACGTTGCAGAGAGAGGAATATTCATGTGTGTGTGTGTCTGGACGACAACGCCTGGGGTTACACACACATGCAGAACACTTCCAACGCAGCTGGATGACCGAGCCATCTGGTTGTGTTTTATGGAAGGGAGTCCCCCCTTTTAGTGTGTATAGAGCAGCATATCTCCACCAGACTCCATGTAAATAATCACTACTTTTAGCATGTATAGAGCAGCATATCTCCACCAGACTCCATGTAAATAATCAGTGATTTTAGCGTGTATAGAACAGCATATCTCCACCAGACTCCATGTAAATAATCACTACTTTTAGCGTGTATAGAGCAGCATATCTCCACCAGACTCCATGTAATTAATCACTACTTTTAGCATGTATAGAGCAGCATATCTCCACCAGACTCCATGTAATTAATCACTACTTTTAGCGTGTATAGAGCAGCATATCTCCACCAGACTCCATGTAAATAATCAGTGATTTTAGCATGTATAGAGCAGCATATCTCCACCAGACTCCATGTAAATAATCACTACTTTTAGCGTGTATAGAGCAGCATATCTCCACCAGACTCCATGTAAATAATCACTACTTTTAGCGTGTATAGAGCAGCATATCTCCACCAGACTCCATGTAAATAATCACTACTTTTAGCGTGTATAGAGCAGCATATCTCCACTAGACTCCATGCAAATAATCAGGGATTTTAGCATCGTAAAACACGGCTTTCTAAAACATCTCTGAGCAGCGCTGCTCGATCGGCTCCGTTTGGTCGGTGTTTTCTTTCTTTTAATCCAATTTCGGGTCTGTCAGTCAGAGTGAAAACCTGGGACATTTCCGAGGACAGATCCAACCGGGGACGTCTGGTCCCCCTAATATAGCCGCCCCCTCTTGTCAGATGTCCTCCCCAGACCCTTCTCTGTCCTCGTGTTCTAGCTGCTGTTGACGAGCTTGATGAAGTGAAGAAGTCAGCTGTTCTGTGGAAAAAGTATTTCTTATTTTGACGTCTTATTTTTGACCGTAATAAGATAATAACAGTTGTATAGTGCATATTGTTACTCTCAATGTTCAGGTGACTTTGCATTGGTGCTGCTACCATTTAGTGGCATTAGCTGGATGTTTCAACCATTACTTTTAGCTAAGGTCTCTTTTTCAGCCTCTTCATTCGAGCTATTTCAACTGTTTAATCATTTAGCTAAGTTTACTTTTTGCTAATGTTAGATGTTGCGTTTTCAGATTTTGAGAAAAGAGAGGCTTGGTCCATTTAACTAAGTACCCTAAATACCCTAAAAAATACTTTTAGATAACCCGAATGGTTACGTTTTGATATTTATTCGTTAGACATCCGGTCTTAAATGAAAGACATCCGTCCATCTGAACAATCCCATGAATGAAACGTTAATGTGTCGTGAATGGAGCCATAATTTCAGGGCTTTTGCGCGTTTTACCGAGCTTTTGAAGTTTTTTTAACTTTTTATAAAAGGAAAACAAAAACACAAATTTCTGATAAATAGGAACTTTTGAAAATGGGTCAAATTGACCGAGGAAAATGTCTCCGGTTACGTATGTAACCCTTGTCCCCGAGATAGGGGAACTCGAACTGCGTTGGTTACGACACTATGGGAACGCATAGTGTCGTAACAACGCAGTTCGAGTTCCCCTCAAAGGGGAACGTCTCGGGTTACGTATGTAACCCTTGTTCCCCGTGATACGGGAACGAGACACTACGTCGGTTACGACACTATGGGAACGCATAGTGTCGTAACCGACGCAGTTCGAGTTCCCCTCGAAGGGGAACAAGGGTTACGTATGTAACCCTTGTTCCCCGAGATACAGGAACTCTAACTGCGTCGGTTACAACACTATGGGAACGCAAAGTGTCGTAACCGACGCAGTTGGAGTTCCCCTCAAAGGGGAACAGGGGGTTAACAGATAACCCGGGCTGACAAGGACCTGACATGCAATCCTCTGAGCAAATGTAGCGTCAAATGTTAAAGGTGCAGCAGGGAACACGGTCTTCTCGACAGCCCTGTCACTGTCTGTTATGTCACATCTGTACAGACTAAATAGCTGAAGAGCTTTACAAGCCTGGAACAGTCAGCACACCCTGAGAACTCGGAGACATCTGTACAGACCGCATTACATCTGCCTCCGTCGTCCATCAAAACCAAAATATTCAGGTGGCAGCTCAAGGCGAGGCGGCTCGGTTGCATAACGCACCTGAGAAACACTTATACAATCCCCAAAAAATAGTTAGAATACTGAGAATATAACTGGAATGTCCCACTGTTGTTGTTGTTCCATGCGTGGTGCTCATGCTACCTTTAGGTCCGCACTTTAAAATTTCCTTTTGCCCGCACTTTAAAATTTCCTTTTGTTTGACGCCATTTTACTTACTCAGTCTACCATATTTTCATTGTCTATTGCTTGCCTGTATTTCTTGCCTGTATTTCTTGCCTGTATTTCTTGCCTGTATTCTTGCCTTGTATTTCTTTCGTGCTTACGTGTTTGTGTGTTATTGCTTTTTTTGCTGTTACTGAAAAATGCTGCTACTGTAACGACAAAATTTCCCCGTCGTGGGATGAATAAAGTATAATCTAATCTAATCTAATCTAACCTTTTTCAGCTCGTAATTCGCCATTTTTGAGGCCAACACAATCAAAAATCAACATACAATTTAAGTACCCTTTCATATTCCAAATGCATTCATTTAAACTGATAAGTTGAATGCTGCCAATTATATAGTGCATATTGTTACTTTAATGTTTTCATACAATGCAGCAATCAGTGTTAAGGTCACTTTGCATTTAGTGGCATAAGCTGTATGTTTCAACCATTTTCATTTATTTTTTACATTACTTTTAGCTAAGGTATCTTTTTCAGCCTTTTCATTTTTGCCATTTCAACTGTTGATTCATTCAAATTATTTTTTTTCTCCAATGCTAGATGTTGCGTTTTCAGATTTTTTTGGGAAAGAAGAGGCTTGGTCCAGTGAAGATTTAACAAAAAGACTTAACAACAAAATGGTATTTTACACAACAGCGGGCTGATTATCCGTCTCTCCTAACAAGACCTATCAACTGCTAGTTCAACCATGTTTCCATTTAGCTAAGTACCCTAACTATTACTTTTAGCTAACCCAAATGGTACCTGTTACTTCTTGATATATATTTATTAGACTGTTTTAATAATGTGTTTGTTACGTTTAGCTGACTAAAAGCATTTGTTCATAAATTCTAGCTAATGCTTTTAGCCATTTACCATTACTACCATTTTCTTAGCTTGCTATGTCGCCCATGTACCCATACCTTTAGCTAACTATTCAAGCATGTATCCTTCAACTTATTGAGCCATTTTTATCCATTACTAGCTAAAATATGTGAAATGTTTGCCCATTACTTTTAGCTGATTGTTCAGATATCTCTGCTAGCAAATCCAGTCCCAATTTATATTTGACTCTATAAACATAACTGGGATTCACAGCATTGGAGTAGTACTAGCACCGTTTACCATTTGGCACACAGTCATGAATTTGTACGTGACTCAAACGTCCAACAGCACTTGAAGGCAGCGTTGTATAATCTGTCTGTGCTGGATGATGGAAAACAAGTGCAAAGTACAGAATGTACTACAGGTAGGGCTGTGTTTTTCAGACTGCTTCTCCTCATTAATTAGACCTTTTGTCACAGATATGTTGTCACACTGCTCCAAATACCAGAGAGAAGTATGTTAGTATGTAGTGGGAAAGCGAGAGAGGAGACGAGGCGTTCAGGTTGTAAACGCCTTGGCCGAGTTCCAACATATGTTCACTAACTCACTCGAGGCCTTGTTTATTGCTCGTGTCCTCGTTTCTGATTGGTAAGTTGCATGTTGACACAGTTAAAACCAGATTTCGGTTTAATTTGTGGTTTAAATCTGTGCTCGAGGAACATGCTCAGAAGTTACCCAACTTGTCACCTACACATGACGGATATGCAGTAAATTATAAATGCAGATGTGTCATCATTGCATTGAAATGCTTCTTTCTGCAGTGAATGGTGAACTATATAGAAAGTAGAATTACAGTGTGTTTCATGAATGTGTGTTCAGCTGGAGTCTGTGTGTGTGATTAAACAAAAAGGATCTAACTCTTTAATAACAAGTTTGACCTCTGTATAGATCATTTGCATAATGTCAGACGCTAATAACATACTAAAAAATATTAATCGGAGCATGTCACGGTGGTAAAAACAGCAACTTTTGGTGAATGGAAATTGAAGACTTAACTTAAAAACCGACTGCAGCGGTCTGTCTTAACCCTCATGTTGTCCTTGGGTCTGATTTGACCCCTTAGCAGTTCATTTTTCTTCCCATTTGGCACAAAACATATATCGTCTAAATAAGCGCTGAAAATGTAAACAGTAAGAATATCAAAACTGTGGCAAAAACGTCCAAAAAAAAGCAACCACAACACTGAAAAAGTGACAAAAATGTTAGAAAAAAGGATAAAAATGTTAGAAAAAGTGATATAAATGTTGAAAAAAGTGATATAAATGTTGTAAAAAGTGATATAAATGTTGTGAAAAGTCATATAAATGTTGAAGTCATACAAATGTTGAGAAAAGTCATACAAATGTTGAGAAAAGCCATACAAATGTTGAGAAAAGCCATACAAATGTTGAGAAAAGCCATACAAATGTTTGAAAAAGTGATACAAATGTTTGAAAAAGTGATACAAATGTTTGAAAAAGTGATACAAATGTTGAAAAGTCATACAAATGTTGAAAAGTCATACAAATGTTGAAAAAGTGATAAAAATGTTGAAAAAGTGAAAAAAAAAGTGATAGAAATGTTAGAAAAAGTGACAGAAATGTTAGAATTAGTTAGAAAAATGTTAGAAAAAGTGACCAGAACTGTTTTTTGTTTTTTTCCATGGTTGATGGGAAGACAACACAGGGGTTAATACTGAACCAAATTAAAGGCTGATCCAATAGGGACATATAAAAATAACTAATTAATAATTGCGCCCTCAGGGTCAAACAATGCATTGGAGTTATTGGAAATGTTAGAATAACACAAGAAGGAAACACTCCTACCAGTTTGCACTGGCTGCCTGTAGTTTACAGGATGCACTACATAATCCTGGTACTGACTTTTAGAGCTCTTCATGGACAGGCACCAGACTACATTAAGAACCTCATTCAGCCTTATGTTTCCACTAGGAACCTCCGGTCGTCCAATTTGAACTTGCTGATGGTTCCTCGGACCCATTTAAGACCCGAGGAGACAGATCTTTTAAAGCTGTGGCGCCTCGCCTCTGGAATGAGCTACCTTGTACCATTCGTTCTCTTGTTTGTATAGACACTTTTAGGAAGCAACTAAAGACCCACTTTTTTAAACTTGTTTTTTAGTTCAATACTGTGTTTTACTGTTTCTGTATGTTGTTTTAATTTATTTTTTTATAAACTTGTGCAGCACCTTGTGACCCTGGTCTGTGAAAAGTGCTATAGAAATAAAGTTTACTTACTTACTTACTTACTACCACTGAAATCCAATTCTACAAACAGTATAATAATACTAAAATACAATAAGTGTGTCCTTAATATTAATCTGCAACTGTGCAGAAATACACAGTTTAAAACACGATGAATAGACATGCCAAAAAAATTAAATAATAGCTTGTTTTAATGCTTTGAAGTGTTCAGCAGAGCCCTACAATTAAGCAATCTTAAAAAAGAAAATGACAGGGCGGCTTGTTTTTGACCCCATTATTTCTATATGTGTGTGTTTGTGTGTGTGTGTGTGTGTGTGTGTGTGTGCTGTTGTGTCACCCGCTCTCGAAAAACCCGTCCGTCCAGTGCAGGAGAAGGTGCGTTGAGGTGTGGGGGGTGAAAGAACACGCATTCAGAACATTGCAACACTATGACGGCAATAAAGCAAAAAAACACCGTAATGATAGTTTACAGGAAAACGAGCGTCGCCTGAACGCAACCTGGCGCCGCTGGGGTGCCGAGGAGAAGGGTGCACACCCATGGGAGTCAGGTCTACTTTCATCCCTCATGTGCCTCGGTATTTTGGGTTTGGGGGGGGGTGGGGGGGGCATGAAACAACTGGGTGGTGAGCGTCCCTGAAGGTCACACCGACTGTAGTTTTAGGTGGGTTCTCAGTCCCAAAACCAGACCAAAACCACGTTGGTCCCATTCACTTCCAGCTTCTGTGACACTGGACAGACGGGGGGGGGGGGGGTCTAAGGGTCATTACCCAGAATTCCCTGCACTTTAAGAAATAATTTGGTAAAATAACCGAAAAGGACTGGACTTTGCATCTTTAAAAAACCCGGAAATTGTGTTGTAGATACAGTTAAAATACTGAACATTTTCTGTTTTTTTTTGCCTGTATTTGGGTTTAAAATGTAGAAAAATTACGAAAAAAATATATATATATTTTGTAGAAAACATGCTGCTGTTCGTTTTCAAATTCTGGCTAATTTTTGAATTTTTTTTTTTTTTTTTATATATACAGAAATTAGCTTAGACTTCTTGTAGTACAACGTGAAGGTACTACACAAATACTGCAGTACTGTGAAGTAAAACACAGCCTGTATTCAGAACCTGGGCCTTTAAAGGAGTTTTAGGTGGGTTCTCGGTCCCAAAACCAGACCAAAACCACGTTGGTGCCATTTACTTCCAGCTTCTGTGACACTGGACAGACCGGCGGGGGTGGGGGGGGGGGGGGGCGCTTGGGGTCATTACCGCAAAAGTAGAGAAAGGGGGGTCGGACTTCTTCCTTCTTCTTTTGAACATTTTGAACTTGAATTTGAACTTTGGAAAAAATTTTGTTCTGTTTGAATAACTTTCAATTTTGGAAGACTGTGCTAATAAGTACGTGACCTTATTCATCTGTCCTTTTAATTATAGATGTATGCAGGAATGCATGTATATAGATCTTTTGTTTTAATGTTGTTTTTTTTGTTCAGCCCTACCCTATGATGCACTAAAATCCCCAAAATAAGTTCCAGACGTGCCCTGCTGGTCCCAGATTGATATCTAATAGTGTAAAATACATCAAATTTTGGACGTTTCTGGATGTTTTCATCCACGTCCTGATAAATCCCCTCTGGGTCCTTTAAACCACAGACCTGTCGGGCCAGTCACACGGTGCTCGGCACGTCTGTAAACCAGCGGCCCCCATAACCCCCCCCCCATAATCCCCCCTCCCCCCCCCCCCCCCCTCGTACCCTCTAGGGATATTGGGTAATGTCTGGATGCCTCGCGTTGCGTCTGCTAAGGCAATTGAAAGATCTCCTGCAGCCAAAATATGAAATAACGACGCGAGCGGACTGCGGTTTTCCATCGGAAACCAGGGGCCGACGTGTAATCAGAGCTTGTGTGTGTGTGTGTGTGTGTGTGTGGGTGTGTGTGTGTGTGTGTGTGTGTGTGTGTGTGTGTGTGTGTGTGTGTGAATTGGCTGAACTGCTCCACAGTTGTTGAAATTGTACGAAAGCAGGAAAAAGTCAACCTGACCAATGTGTGTGTCAGCACATGCATTAGTGTGTGTGTGTGAGTATGTGAACAAGCACATGGCATAACATGTGCAGGCCCACACACAGCATGTGTGTGTGTGTGTGTGTGTGTGTGTGTGTGTTTTAAGGTCATGGCTTGTTGTTGACTCCGTACAGCAGCGTGTGTGGAGCTCTGCTCGGACGTCCATCTCATATTTCCGTCATGTTTTCAACGTTGTTTTCATTAGTTTGAGGTCTGACCGTGACGTGGTGTGTGTTTCGGTGTGTGTGTGTGCAGCAGAAAGAGTGGTGACTGTAGAAAGAGACGCCCATAGCAAGCGTTAAACATTACTGCAGTTTTAGTAGTTTTAGTATCTTTCCAAGGGAAAACCCTTTTATGAAGATTTTACAAGACAAGTCAAATTCTTCAGTCGTTGAAGCACGTCAGTTTCAGGTTCCTCGTCATTGGAACGGCTGAGAAACTGTCGACAGAGATATTTTGGAGTGTGTGTGTGTGCCCTAGATGTGTGTGTGTGTGTGTGTGTTGGGGGGGTGGGCAGGTAGGTGCCTTAGGCCATGCAAACAAATGCTGAAGACCAACCTCTGGTCTGCGTCACTGGCTTTGACAGCTTGTCGGAAAAGTTGCAGACTTAGCGCTACTGACATGTCCCGCGTTCGCGTTGTCCAGAGTCTTCGGATTCTTTAAGACAACCCATACCTGGACAGGTGTGTCCACACGTGGCATCATTTAATCAGGCTGAGGGAAACAGATACAAGGCACTGGATATGCCAGATTCATGGTATGTTACTTTTTAAAGAACAGTGTACAATGTCCGGCCTTTAGGGGTCTCTCAGATCTCATCTAGGACCTGGATTCTATCTAGCTAATCAGTTAGCATGCAAGCTACAATTATCCAGGAACCATTGAACCACTGAAGTTAGCTTAAAGTCGGTTTCAGCCAGTCACAACAAAGCAGCGATGTGGACAGTTTCTCACGGTCCAGGGACGCCCGGTCTGTTCCCAGCGTCCCACCGGGCTCCAGACGAGGACGAGACCGTGGTCCCGGAGACCAGATGTCAACAGCAACAGTTTGAACACTGATCAGAGAAAACGTAAATACGTAACGTCCTTTTTCTAACATATCCCAACTCTTTGCATCCTCAAAAATACAATCCCATAGATTCAAAACTTCTTACATTTGCAGAACTGAGACCACATCCAGACGGCCAGCCCTGGTCCATGATCCCATTCCTCCCAGGTGGACGTCCCTCCACCTAGTCCTGGGTCTTCCCCTGGCCTCCTCCCAGCTGGACGTCCCTCTACCTAGCCCTGGGTCTTCCCCAAGGCCTCCTCCCAGCTGGAGTGTGGTGGTCTCCACCTAGTCCTGGGTCTTCCCCTGGGCCTCCTCCCATTGGACGTCCCTATCACATCGTCCTGGGTCTTCCCCTGGGCCTCCTCCCAGCTGGACGTCCCTCCACTAGTCCTGGTTCCCCTGGGCCTCCTCCCAGCTGGACGTCCCTCCACCTAGTCCTGGGTCTCCCCGAGGCCTCTCCCAGCTAGACGTCCTCCACTAGTCCTGGTCTCCCCCAAGGCTCCTCCCAGCTGGGAGTCCCTCCACCTAGTCCGGTCTTCCCCGAGGCCTCCTCCCAGCTGGACGTCCTCCAACTAGTCCTGGGAGTCCCCGAGGCCTCCTCAGCTGGACGTCCCTCACCTAGTCCTGGGTCTAGTAGTAAAACCAGATCTTTTTAGGCCTGTCATTGGCTTACTATCACAACCAAGTGTCTTCTAACATCCAGACCTTTGACCTGGAGCTGAGGTCTTCAACATGTTTAGTCCAGGGACCCCCTTAGATGAAAGAGAGACAGTACTAAGGTTTTGGAGATCTCTGACCTATTGTGGTTCCAGGGCCCTCCAATGGTCTGGGGTGCCAAAAGTGGTTCTCTATCCAAAAACCTTATGAGGGTCTACTTTAACACGTCATTAGGTCACATGTTAAGCATTAGAGGTGTTAACGTTGGTCTCTTTCATCAGGTTTCAGTCTGACTACCACACGTAGTCTCGGCCATGTAGACCAGGATTTTTAATGAGGATTTGGGTGGACTGGAGCGGTGTAGGTGTGGTAGCAGAATGCCTGGAGGGCAAACACACCCCCCCCCCCCCCCCACACACACACACACACACACATACACACACACACTGCCTGTGTAATGAGCTGCTACTTCATAAATCAAGCAGTGATTACACGCAGATGTTGAGTGCAAATTGATTAAAGACCCAGCACACGGGTAGTCGTTGCTGTTAAATAAGTCGGATTTTGCAGCCCTAAATGCACTTAAACCATCACGGTTTGATTTTCTTTGGAGAATTATTTGAAGAAGACACACTGAACTCACAAATTGTACCAAAAGGTCTCATTTCCAGCTGCTCAGTAACACAAGCTATATGTTTCCATCCACACGTATATATATTATTAAGTGATATCGAATGAAAAATGCCTTATGGAAAATTAAGTTTTCCGTCGTTTTAGGGTTGCAACGTGCCACAAAACGCAGAAGAAGAAGAAGTTGTAGTTCATTTCCCCCCAGTAGTTCCTCTCTATCTGCACACATGGGTGGGGTGGGGGTGGGGGGGGGGGGGGGCAACAAAGACAGATGGACGTGGACGGACGAGGAGACGAGAGACATCCTGGATTTAATCGACCGGGAACTCGTGAAGGAAATGGCCGACAAAGGGTTAGGACGAGCTGTGGGACGTCAATGGAAGATGCTCAGACGGAGAGACGTGTCCCATATTGATCATGTGATGAATGTCCCATATTGATCATGTGATGATTGTCCCATATTGATCATGTGATGAATGTCCCATGTTGATCATGTGATGTTTGTCCCATATTGATCATGTGATGAATGTCCCATGTTGATCATGTGATGAATGTCCCATATTGATCATGTGATGAATGTCCCATGTTGATCATGTGATGAATGTCCCATGTTGATCATGTGATGTTTGTCCCATGTTGATCATGTGATGAATGTCCCATATTGATCATGTGATGAATGTCCCATGTTGATCATGTGATGTTGTCCTATATTGATCATGTGATGAATGTCCCATGTTGATCATGTGATGGTTGTCCCATATTGATCATGTGATGAATGTCCCATGTTGATCATGTGATGAATGTCCCATGTTGATCATGTGATGTTTGTCCCATGTTGATCATGTGATGAATGTCCCATATTGATCATGTGATGAATGTCCCATGTTGATCATGTGATGGTTGTCCCATGTTGATCATGTGATGGTTGTCCCATGTTGATCATGTGATGAATGTCCCATGTTGATCATGTGATGGTTGTCCCATATTGATCATGTGATGGACGTCCCATATTGATCATGTGATGAATGTCCCATGTTGATCATGTGATGTTGATCATGTGATGTTGTCCCATAGTGATCATGTGATGTTGTCCCCATATTGATCATGTGATGGTTGTCCCATATTGATCATGTGATGGATAGTCCATATTGATCATGTGATGAATGTCCCATGTGATCATGTGATGGTTGTCCCATAGTGTCATGTGATTTGTCCATGTTGATCATGTGATGAATGTCCCATATTGATCGTGTGAATGTCCCATGTTGATCATGTGAGGTTGTACAGAATGTGATCATGTGATGGTTGTCCATATATGTGATGTGTGAATGTCCCATGTTGATCAGTGATGAATGTCCCATGTTGATCATGTGATGTTGGTCCCATGTTGATCATGTGATGAATGTCCATATGATCATGTGGATGAATGTCCATGTTGATCATGTGATGTTGTCCTATATTGATCATGTGATGAATGTCCCATGTTGGAATGTGATGGTTGTCCCATGTGATCATGTGATGTTGTCCCTATTGATCATGTGATAATGAGCCCATGTTGATCATGTGATGGTTGTCCCATACTTGATCATGTGATGAATGTCCCATGTTGATCATGTGATGATGTCCCATGTTGATCATGTGATGTTTGTCCATGTTGATCATGTGATGAATGTCCCATATTGATCATGTGATGAATGTCCCATGTTGATCATGTGATGTTTGTCCCATGTTGATCATGTGATGGTTGTCCCATGTTGATCATGGGATGAAGTCCCATATTGATATGTGATGGACGTCCATGTTGATCATGTGATGAATGTCCCTGTTGATCATGTGATGT
>NW_022603779.1:0-23403 GCF_008692095.1 Etheostoma spectabile | reverse complement strand
GTGTGTGTGTGTGTGTGTGTGTGGTGGTCTAGGTATAGCTACATTGTGGGGACCAAAGATTGTGAAAACAGTATACTATGGGGACCTGAGTGCTTTGTGGGACCAAAATGCTGGTCCCCATACGTTTAAGGGCTTTTGAGGACTAAGACTTGGTTTTAGGAGTAGGGGTTAGAGTTAGGTTATGGTTAGGGTTAGGTTAGGGTGAGGGTAAGGTTAGGGTAAGGTGCTAGGGAATGCATTGTCAATGACTGGTCCCCACAAAGATAGGCAGACACGAATGTGTGTGGGTGTGGTGTGTGTTTGGTGTGTGTGTTGTGGTTTATATTATACATCCAACTTCTATCTGTACACAGTAGTCAGACTGTACGTGTCCGTCTTTGTTTTTAGCTGGAAAACAAAGTTTCTGTTTCTGTGTTGAAAGCAACACAAGGCCGGACTCACTTCCCTTCTTGGCCAGGAAGTGTTGCAATAGCGATGTGCAGGACTAATCACCGCTGTGTGATACCCCTTATGATCCTATGTAGAACCCTTATTGATCCTGTTGATACCCTTATTGATCCTATGTTGATACCCCTTATTGATCCTATGTTGATACCTTTATTGATCCTATGTTGAGACCCCTATTGATCTATGTTGATACCCTTATTGATCCTATGTGATACCCTTATTGATCCTATGTTGAGACCCCTATTGATCCTATGTTGATACCTCTTATTGATCCTATGTTGAGACCCCTTATTGATCCTATGTAGATCTCTTATTGATCCTATGTTGATACCCATTATTGATCCTACATTGATACCCATATTGATACTATGTTGATACACTTATTGATCTATGTTGATACCCTTATGGATCCTATGTAGATAATCCTTATTGATCCAATGTGATACCCTTATGATCCTATGTTGATACTTATTGATCTATGTGGATACCCTTTTGATCCTATGTGATACCCCTATTGATCCTATATGATACCCCTTATTGATCCTATGTTGATACCCCTTATTGATCCTTATATGACCCATTATGATCCTATATGATACCCTTATTGATCCTATGTGATACTCTTATTGATCCTATGTTGATACCCTATTGTCCTATGTTGAACACCTTATTGATCCTATGTTGATACCCCTTATTGATCCTATGTGATACCCTTATTGATCCTATATGATACCCTTATTGATCCTATGTTGACACCCTTATGATCCTATATAATACCCCTATTGATCCTATATGATACCATTATTGATCTAGTTGATACACTTATGATCCTATGTTGATACCTTATTGATCCTATGTTGATACCCTTATGATCCAATGTTGATACCCCTTATGATCCTATGTAGATACTCCTTATTGATCCAATGTTGATACCCCTTATGATCCTATGTTGATACGCCTTATGATCCTATGTTGATACCCCTTTGATCCTATATGATACCCCTTATTGATCCTATATGATACCCCTTAGATCCTATGTTGATACACCTTATTGATCCTAGTTGATACCCTTATTGATCCTATGTGATACCCTTATTGATCCTATGTTGAGACCCCTTATTTATCCTATGTTGATACCCCTTATTAATCTATGTTGATACACCTTATTGATCCTATGTGGATACCCTTATTGATCCTATGTTGATACCCTTATTGCTATGTTGAGACCCTTATGATCCTATGTTGATACCCTTATTGATCCTATGTTGATACCCTATGGATCCTATATGAACCCCTTATTGATCCTATGTTGATACCCCTTATTGATCCTATATGATACCCTTATTGATCCTATGTTGATACCTCTTATTGATCCTATGTTGATCTCTTATTGATCCTATGTTGATACCCCTTATTGATCCTATGTAGATACCCCGTATTGATCCGATGTTGATACCCCTATTGATCCTATGTTGATACCCCTTATTATCCTATATTGATACCCCTTATTGATCCGACGTTGATACCCCTTATTGATCCTATGTAGATAGCTCTTATTGATCTATGTTGATACCCCTATTGATCCTATGTTGATACCTCTTATTGATCCTATGTTGATATTCTTATTATGACCTATGTTGATATCTCTTATTGATCCTATGTTGATACCTCTTATTGATCCTATGTTGATACCCCTTATTGATCCTATGTAGATACACCTTATTGATCCGATGTGATACCCCTTATTGATCCTATGTTGTGATACCCTATTATCCTATATTGATACCCCTTATTGATCGACGTTGATACCCCTTATTGATCCTAGTAGATAGCTCTTATTGATCCTATGTGATACCCCTTATTGATCCTATGTTGATATCTCTATTGATCCTATGTTGATATCTCTTATTGATCCTATGTTGATACCCCTATTGATCCTATGTTGATACCTCTTATACACCTTATTGATCCTATATGATCCTTATTGATCCTATGTTGATACCCCTTATTGATCCTATGTGATACCTCTTATACCCTTATTGATCCTATGTGAACCTCTTATACCCTTATTGATCCTATATGATACCCCTATTCATCCTATGTTGATACCTTATTGATCCTATGTTGATACTCTTATACCCTTTATTGATCCTATGGTGATACCTCTTATACCCTTTTGATCCTATATGATACCCCTTATGATCCTATGTTGATACCCCTTATTGATCCTATGTTGATACCCTTATTGATCCTATGTTGAGACCCCTTATTATCTATGTGATACCCCTTATTGATCCTATATTGATACCTCTTATTGATATATATTGATACCTCTTATTGATCCTATGTTGATACCCCTTATTGATCCTAGTTGATACCCCCTTATTGATCCTATGTTGATACTCTTATACCCCTTATTGATCCTATATGATACCCTTATTGATCCTATGTTGATACCCCTATTGATCCTATGTTGATACCTCTTATACCCTTATTGATCCTTGTTGATAACCTTATTGATCCTATGTTGAGACCCCTTATTTATCTATGTGATACCCCTTATTGATCCTATGTTGATACCCCTAATTGATCCTATGTTGATACCCCTTATTGATCCTATGTAGATACCTCTTATTAATCCCATTTGGATACCCCTCATTGATCCTATATTGATACCGCTAATTGATCCAATATTGATACCCTTATTGATCCGATGTTGATACCCTTATTGATCTATGTTGATACCCTTATTGATCCTATGTTGATACCCCTCATTTATCCTATGTAGATACCTCTTATTGATCCTATGTTGATACCCCTATGATCCTATGTGAATACCTCTTATTGATCCTATGGTGATACCTCTTATTGATCCTATGTTGATACCTCTTATTGATCCTATGTTGATACTTCTTATTGATCCTATGTTGATACCCCTTATTGATCCTATGTTGATACCTCTTATTGATCCTATGTTGATACCCCTTATTGATCCTATGTTGATATCTCTTATTGATCCTATGTTGATACCTCTTATGATCCTATGTTGATACCCTTATTGATCCTATGTGGAACCTCTTATACCCTTATTGATCCTATGTTGATACCCTTATTGATCCTATGTTGAGACGCCTTATTTATCCTATGTGATACCCCTTATTGATCCTATGTTGATACCTCTTATTGATCCTATGTAGATACCTCTTATTGATCCCATTTGGATACCCCTCATTGATCCTATATTGATACCGCTTATTGATCCAATATGATACCCCTTATTGATCCGATGTGATACCCCTTATTGATCCTATGTTGATACCCCTTATTGATCCTAGTTGATACCCTTATTTATCCTATATTGATACCCCTTATTGATCCTATGTTGAGACCCCTTATTGATCCTATGTGATACCTCTTATTTGATCCTATGTTGAGACCCTTATTGATCCTATGTAGATACACCTATTGATCCTATGTTGATACCCCTTATTGATCCTATGTTGATACCCATTATTGATCTACATTGATACCCATTATTGATCCTATGTTGATACCACTTATTGATCCTATGTTGATACCCCTTATTGATCCTATGTAGATACTCCTTATTGATCCTATATGATACCCTTATTGATCCTATGTTGATACCACTTATTGATCCTATTGATACCCCTTATTGATCCTATGTAGATACTCCTTATTGATCCTATATGATACCCCTTATTGATCCTATTGATACACCTTATTGATCCTATGTTGATACCCTTATTGATC
Source organism: Etheostoma spectabile (assembly GCF_008692095.1). Taxonomy (NCBI): domain Eukaryota; kingdom Metazoa; phylum Chordata; class Actinopteri; order Perciformes; family Percidae; genus Etheostoma; species Etheostoma spectabile. The sequence goes on along the minus strand of NW_022603779.1, from coordinate 19,182 downwards.
CTATGTTGATACCCCTTATTGATCCAATGTTGAATACCCTTATTGATCCAATGTAGATATCCTTATTGATCCAATGTTGATACCCTTATTGATCCTATGTTGCTACTCCTTATTGATCCTATGTTGATACCCTTATTGATCCTATGTTGATACCCCTTATTGATCCTATGTTGATACCCCTTATTGATCCTATGTTGATACCCCTTATTTATCCTATATTGATACCCCTATTGATCTATGTTGAGACCCCTTATTGATCCTATGTTGATACCTCTTATTGATCCTATGTTGAGACCCCTTATTGATCCTATGTAGATACCCCTTATTGATCCTATGTTGATACCCCTTATTGATCTATGTTGATACCCATTATTGATCCTACATTGATACCCATTATTGATCCTATGTTGATACCACTTATTGATCCTATGTTGATACCCCTTATTGATCCTATGTAGATACTCCTTATTGATCCTATATGATACCCCTTATTGATCCTATGTTGATACACCTTATTGATCCTATGTTGATACCCTTATTGATCCTATGTTGATACCCCTTATTGATCCAATGTTGATACCCCTTATTGATCCTATGTTGATACCCCTTATTGATCCTATATGATACCCCTTATTGATCCTATATGATACCCCTTATTGATCCTATGTTGATACACCTATTGATCCTATGTTGATACCCCTTATTGATCCTAGTTGATACCCCTTATTGATCCTATGTTGAGACCCCTTATTTATCCTATGTTGATACCCCTTATTAATCCTATGTTGATACACTTATTGATCCTATGTTGATACCCCTTATTGATCCTATGTTGATACCCTTATTGATCCTATGTTGAGACCCCTTATTGATCCTATGTTGATACCCCTTATTGATCCTATATGATACCCTTATTGATCCTATGTGATACCTCTTATGATCCTATTTTGATACCTCTTATTGATCCTATGTTGATACCATTATTGATCCTATGTAGATACCCCTTATTGATCGATGTTGATACCCCTTATTGATCCTATGTTGATACCCCTTATTGATCCTATGTTGATACCCCTATTTATCCTATATTGATACCCCTTATTGATCCGACGTTGATACCCCTATTGATCCTATGTAGATAGCTCTATTGATCCTATGTTGATACCCCTATTGATCCTATGTTGATACCTCTTATTGATCCTATGTGATATCTCTTATTGATCCTATGTGATATCTCTTATTGATCCTATGTTGATACCTCTTATTGATCCTATGTTGATCCTCTTATTGATCCTATGTAGATACCCCTTATTGATCCTATGTTGATACCTCTTATTGATCCTATGTTGATACCCTTATGATCCTATGTTGATACCCCTTATTGATCCTATGTTGATACCTCTATACCCCTTATTGATCTATATGATACCCTTATTGATCCTATGTTGATACCCCTTATTGATCCTATGTTGATACCTCTTATACCCCTTATTGATCCTATGTTGATACCTCTTATACCCCTTATTGATCCTATATGATACCCCTTATTCATCCTATGTTGATACCCCTTATTGATCCTATGTTGATACCTCTTATACCCTTTATTGATCCTATGTTGATACCTCTTATACCCCTTTTGATCCTATATGATACCCCTTATTGATCCTATGTTGATACCCCTTATTGATCCTATGTTGATACCCCTTATTGATCCTATGTTGAGACCCCTTATTATCCTATGTGATAACCCTTATTGATCTATATTGATACCTCTTATTGATCCTATGTTGATACTTTATTGATCCTATGTTGATACCTCTTATTGATCCTATGTTGATACCCTTATTGATCCTATGTTGATACCCTTATGATCCTATGTGATACCTCTTATACCCTTATTGATCCTATTGATACCCCTATTGATCCTATGTTGATACCCCTTGATCCTATGTTGATACCTCTTATACCCCTTATTGATCCATGTTGTTACACCCTTATTGATCCTATGTTGAGACCCCTTATTTATCCTATGTGATACCCATTATTGATCTATGTTGATACTCTTATTGATCCTATGTTCATACCCCTTATTGATCCTATGTAGATACCTCTTATTAATCCCATTTGGATACCCCTCAATGATCCTATATTGATACCGCTAATTGATCCAATATTGATACCCTTATTGAGCCGATGTTGATACCCCTATTGATCCTATGTTGATACCCTTATGGATCCTATGTTGATACCCCTCATTATCCTATATTGATACACCTTATTGATCCGACGTGATACCCTTATTGATCCTATGTTGATACCCCTTATTGATCTATGTAGATACCTCTTATGATCCTATGTTGATACCCCTTATTGATCCTATGTTGATACCCCTTATTGATCTATGTGATACCTCTTATTGATCCTATGTGGATACCCCTTATTGATCCTATGTTGATACCTCTTATTGATCCTATGTAGATACCTCTTATTGATCCTATGTGGATACATCTTATTGATCCTATGTTGATACCCCTATTGATCCTATGTTGATACCTCTTATTGATCCTATGTGGATACCGCTTATTGATCCTATGTGGATACCTCTTATTGATCCTATGTTGATACCCTTATTGATCCTATGTTGATACCTCTTATTGATCCTATGTGATACCCTTTATTGATCCTATGTTGATACCTCTTATTGATCCTATGTTGATACCCTTATTGATCCTATGTTCATACATCTTATTGATCCTATGTTGATACCTCTTATTGATCCTATGTTGATACCTCTTATTGATCCTATATTGATACCTCTTATTGATCTATGTTGATACCTCTTATTGATCCTATGTTGATACCCCTTATTGATCCTATGTGGATACCTCTTATTGATCCTATGTTGATACCTCTTATTGATCCTATGTTGATACCCCTTATTGATCCTATGTGGATACCTCTTATTGATCCTATGTTGATACTCTTATTGATCCTATGTTGATACCCTTATTGATCCTATGTTGATACCCTTATTGATCTATGTGATACCCTTATTGATCCTAGTGATACCCCTTATTGATCCTATGTTGATACCTCTTATTGATCCTATTTGATACCCCTTATTGATCCTATGTGGATACCTCTTATTGATCCTATGTTGATACCTCTTAGTGATCCTATAATGATACCCTTATTGATCCTATGTTGATACCCCTTATTGATCCTATGTGGATACCCCTTATTGATCCTATGTGATACCCTTATGATCCTATGTTGATACCCCTTATTAATCCTATGTTGATACCCCTTATTGATCCTATGTTGATACCCCTTATTGATCCTATGTGGATACCCCTATTGATCCTATGTTGATATCTCTTATTGATCCTGGTTGATACCTCTTATTGATCCTATGTTGATACCCCTTATTGATCCTATGTTGATACCCTTATTGATCCTATGTGGATACCCCTTATTGATCCTATGTTGATACCTCTTATTGATCCTATATGGATACCCTTATTGATCCTATGTAGATACCCCTTATTGATCCTATGTTGATACCCCTTATTGATCCTTTGTGGATACCCCTTATTGATCTATGTAGATACCTCTTATTGATCCTATGTGATACCTCTTATTGATCCTATGTGGATACCCCTTATTGATCTTATGTTTATACCCCTTATTGATCCTATGTGGATACCCCTTATTGATCCTATGTTGATACCCCTTATTGATCCTATGTTGATACCTCTTATTGATCCTGTGTTGTGAATAATATTCATCCTAAAACTTTCAGCCAGTAAATCAATAACACGGAGCCATCATTTTCATGAGCAAATGTCTAAAATATGATTCTTCAGCATATTAAAACCAACAATGTTAAAGTGTAAATCTACAAAAATCTTTTTATTATGTTTCTCTTCCTGGAAATGTTCAAAGAGGAAACACACACACAATGTAATGATTGAAAAAGGTAGTGTCTCCAACCTTACCTCAGTTATGTGTGTGTATATGTGTGTGTGTGTGTGTGTGTGTTATTGCATGTTAACTGTCTGCAGTGGATGTGCTAATCCTGAGCCTCTCTGGGCGGGTCCTCTTGGTTCCTGTTTCTAGTTCCTTTTTCTCTCCAGAGTCCATGTCTCAGTTCTTTCTCTCGACGTGGATCTCCACATGAAGGTCTCTGAACTCGTCTGTCTGGAACGTTCTACTCGTCAACTCCAGCTGTTCTTTAGTTTCAGAGAGAGGTTCACATCACTTCTAAAGGAGGTAAGAAACAGCTTCATTATAACGGGGGGAAGATGGAATGTGTGTGTGTGTGTGTGTGTGTGTGTGTGTGTGTGTTTACGTCAATCAGTGACAAAGGTCAACAAAGGTGTCTGTGTGTGTGTGTAACCATAATTGCGTGTGTCTTTTTGGGATGTTTTGGATCATCGCAGGGACAAAAGATGGAGACGCCTCAGGAAGTCGTCTTAAGAATCTTACAAGCCTTGGGAGCTGAGGACTTTGAAACGTTTAATTGGCACCTGCAGCAGGAAGGAGCCCTCAACGACTTCCCAGCAATCCCAAGGAGTAAACTGGAGAAAGAAACCCGGCTTAACACCGTGGATATGATGCTCCAGACCTACAGTAAACAGATTATTGATGTGACCAGAATAGTTTTAGTGAAGATGAATCGATATGATCTGGTGAAGAAGTTACCGTGTCATGGAGAAGTCAACACCCCAGAAGGTGAAGGTAAGTCATATTCATTATAAATTAAAAAAATGGATGTAACAAAGATCAAACTTGTATATCCCAGTCTTCAACAACCCATAGCTGTGTTACCTATGTCTCCCTCTCATCTACAAAGATACATATGTTGTGTTGACAAGAAGAGAACAAGCTCCCAATCCTCCACCAGAGGAACTACATTTAAAGGGTCTCTGACAACAAAACATGATGAAACCCAGTCAGACTGTTTTGGTAACTGCTGGTTAGAGTCGGCACACTCTGATGTCACTGGAAGATACTGCTTGGGCAATATTAATTCCCTCTGTTATTAGGTCATATACCTTCTGGTTTATTGGACAATGAGGAGTTCATAGACGTCTGACTGAGACACAGTATAGCAGTAACAAGAGGAGAAACTCAACAGAACGCACCCATGACCGAGCTGCAGCTCCGCCATCTTGGACTGAACCCACACAACCTTCTCTAGAGTTTGGCCTCTTGTTACTTCTATACTTTTTGACTGAGACACCCAACATATCAGTTGTTTTTGTGAATAGATTTGATGAATACAGAAATGTTCACACTCACATTCACCAGAACAAACCCTCATTGACATCATTGTTTTATTCATTCAGAGATTCGTGCTGCGTGTCAGAAAGAACTCAAATCTAAGCTAGACAGGAAGTTCCAGCGTGTGTTTGAGGGGATCGCTAAAGAAGGAGAACAAACCGTTCTGGATCAGATGTTCACAGAGATCTACCTCATGAAGGGAGGGGCTGCAGAGGTCAATGATCAACATGAGGTCAGACAGATTGAAACAGCATCCTGGAAACCAGACAGACCAGAAACAATAATCAGACAAGAAGACATCTTTAAAACCCCACCTGGAAGAGATGAACCAATCAGAGCAGTGATGACAAAGGGAGTGGCTGGCATCGGGAAAACAGTCTTAACACAGAAGTTCACTCTGGACTGGGCTGAAGGCAAAGCCAACCAGGACATCCAGTTCTTATTCCCCTTCACCTTCAGAGAGCTGAATGTGCTGAAAGAGAGAAAGTTCAGCTTGGTGGAACTTGTTGATTACTTCTTTAGTGAAACCAAAGAAGCAGGAATCAGCAGGTTTGAAGAGGTCCCGGTGGTCTTCATCTTTGACGGTCTGGATGAGTGTCGACCTCCTCTGGACTTCCCAACACTGAGATCCTGACTGATGTTACAGAGTCCACCTCAGTGGGTGTGATGCTGACAAACCTCATCAGGGGGAATCTGCTTCCCTCTGCTCGCCTCTGGATAACCACACGACCTGCAGCAGCCAATCAGATCCCTCCTGGGTGTGTTGACATGGTGACAGAGGTCAGAGGGTTCACTGACGCCCAGAAGGAGGAGTACTTCAGGAAGAGATTCAGAGATGAGGAGCAGGCCAGCAGAATCATCTCCCACATCAAGACATCACGAAGCCTCCACATCATGTGTCACATCCCAGTCTTCTGCTGGATCACTGCTACAGTTCTGGAGAAGGTGTTGAAGACCAGAGAGGGAGGAGAACTGCCCAAGACCCTGACTGAGATGTACATCCACTTCCTGGTGGTTCAGTCCAAACAGAAGAATGTCAAGTATGATGGAAGAACTGAGACAGATCAAACCTGGAGTCCAGAGAACATGGTGATGATCAAGTCTCTGGGAAAACTGGCTTTTGAGCAGCTGCAAAAAGGCAACCTGATCTTCTATGAATCAGACCTGACAGAGTGTGGCATCGATATCAACGCAGCCTCAGTGGTCTCAGGAGTGTTCACACAGATCTTTAAAGAGGAGAGTGGACTGTACCAGGACAAGGTGTTCTGCTTCGTCCATCTGAGTGTTCAGGAGTTCCTTGCTGCTCTTCATGTCCATCTGACCTTCACCGACTCTGGAGTCAACCTTCTGGATGAAGAACAAACAACATCCAAGCTGTCTAAATTCTTCAGAGTCAGACTAAAACAAACATCATCAGCACGTTTCTACCAGAGAGCTGTGGACAAGGCCTTACAGAGTCTAAATGGACACCTGGACTTGTTCCTCCGCTTCCTCCTGGGTCTTTCACTGCAGACCAATCAGAGTCTCCTACGAGGTCTGATGACACAGACAGGAAGTAGCTCAGAGACCAATCAGGAAACAGTGAAGTACATCAAGGAGAAGATGGATGAGGATCTGTCTGCAGAGAGAAGCATCAATCTGTTCCACTGTCTGAATGAACTGAATGATCGTTCTCTAGTGGAGCAGATCCAACAGTCCCTGAGTTCAGGAAGTCTCTCCACAGATAAACTGTCTCCTGCTCAGTGGTCAGCTCTGGTCTTCATCTTACTGTCATCAGAAGAAGATCTGGACGTGTTTGACCTGAAGAAATACTCTGCTTCAGAGGAGGCTCTTCTGAGGCTGCTGCCAGTGGTCAAAGCCTCCAAAAAAGCTCTGTACGTCGGATTTATTCATCAATAAATACTCAACTATCTTTTTACAACAGGAGTTAATAATAAATAACTTCCTGTTGTCTCTCCAGGCTGAGTGGCTGTAACCTGTCAGAGAGAAGCTGTGAAGCTCTGTCCTCAGTTCTCAGCTCCCAGTCCTCTAGTCTGAGAGAGCTGGACCTGAGTAACAACAACCTGCAGGATTCAGGAGTGGAGCTGGTCTCTGATGGACTGAAGAGTCCACACTGCACACTGGAGACTCTCAGGTCAGGATTCATTAACCCGTTCAACTGATGACCATTTAAACTCTGACTAACTTTAGTTGATAAACAGCTGACGTGTAGCTTTGTGTCTGTTGATGTGATGAACTTTAGCAGTAGTTTTGAGACTCAATAATTAAATCCTGCAGATGATTTTAAAGATTATTCAAAATCTGGACTAAAATGTACCTGGACAATAAGCAAAGAAAGAACTAGCACATGGCTCCACGTGTTGACAGAGGCTTCCTGTGTGTTGTTCTGTGTGTTTCCAGTCTGTCAGGCTGTCTGATCTCAGAGGAAGGCTGTTCTTCTCTGGTCTCAGCTCTGAGCTCCAACCCCTCCCATCTGAGAGAGCTGGACCTGAGCTACAATCATCCAGGAGACTCAGCAGTGAAGCTGCTGTCAGCGGGACTGAAGGATCCTCTCTGGAGACTGGACACTCTCAGGTACACACACTGATCAACAAGAAGGAGATATTAGTGTAGGACGTTTTAAAGGAGAACATCTCCAGGAACTAAAATCATAACTCCCTTTGTTAATAGTTGATGGAGTTTGGACAGATATCTGTCCGTGGTTTTAAGAAACATCTTTTTTCCTCTTTCCTGGGATCAAATCAGTTTCACTACACAAAGAGAGAAATGTTAAACAAACACGATCTTGACTCTCCTCCATACACACTAATATAATAATACACACTAATATAATACACACTAATATAATAATACACACTAATATAATATGACACATAATAATACAGAGTCATTGCCTGCTTCATGGCTGGGGGGTTAGGGTTAGGTTATTGGTTCCTTATTGGCTGTTGGTTATCCTTGTTGCTTATTGGCTGTTGGTTATCCTTGTTGCTTATTGGCTGTTGGTTATCCTTGTTGCTTATTGGCTGTTGGTTATTCTTTGGGGGATTTACCTCGTCGCTGAAGGCCGTTTCCAGAGTTTGCTGCTGCAGTTCTTCCTTTTAGCTTTTGTAAATTCGTTGAGCTCTTTAGCGTGACGCGTCTTCAAATGTTTAATTAAGTTGCTGCTGTTGAAATTTGCAACTCTCGTGCTGCCCCTCTAAACTGCTTCTCTGGATATGTTACATGTTGCCGTCTTACCGGTGGGAATATCCACCGTAGAGTCCTAGCAAACTGCCGACATGATGCGCTAATGTTAGCTTGTTTAAAGGAGGCAGTAGGTGATCAGTTCTTCTTCGCCCCTCTAAAACAGCAGCGCAACTATTTTAAGAGCAGCGAAGAAGAACTGTGTCCGAGCTAACGGAGCTAACCAGTAAATAGATTCCTATTTCTAATAGTTTACGTGGTGTCGGATCGATGCCTGGACTCCAGTACTCGATGATACCGATGCCATTTTCAGCAGTATCAGAGGCATTTCTGATACTGGCATCAGAATTAGAACATCTCTACATGTAGTAGGTCCAGATTAAAGACCTGGTCCTTCTGCTGTTACCAAACCCTTAGAGAGAGAGACATGTCAGAGAGAGAGACAGGTTTCTAATAGTTTACGTGGTATCGGATCTCTACATGTAGTAGATCCAGATTAAGGACCTGGTCCTTCTGCTGTTACCAAACCCTTAGAGAGAGAGACAGGTTCCAGTCCCCTTAAACCACATCCGGCCCTTTGTGCGTCCCTGTCCGGCCGGCGTGAGGCCAATCCTAAATTACAAAATAAATTTAAAAAATATCTATGTCGAGTGTGCAATACAACGGTGCTGCTTTTGTTTTGAAAAGCGTTATTTGTATTACTTCCGTGTGGACGTATGCGCGTGCAAGATTGTGAGTGAAGGTGAACAGCGGCAATCACAAATTACAAAATACATTTTAAAAATCATCTATGTTGTGCGTGCAATACAACTGTCCTGCTTTTATTTTGAAAAGTGTTATTTATGGACGTATGTCCGTGCGTAACCTGTGAGTGAAGGTGCACAGAGACAAGAGAGAGACAGGTCAGAGAGAGGGACAGGTTCAAGTCCCCTTAGATTCTGATCCATGTAGTAGATCCAGATTAAAGACCTGGTCCTTCTGCTGTTACCAGTGTTACAGCCTGGCTCAAAGCCAGCAACAAAAAGGGAGGTTTCACACAGATAATGCAACCAAAATAAGATTTATTCAACTAAATACAACAATAACCTAACTGAACCCAAAACCAAACAAAGAACAAATGGTGGTTGCTCCTGAAGGACCAGGTGAGAGAGTGAGACTCCCAGCAGGGCAGGCCCTTATGCCTTCTGTAGGCCACGCCCACCCGGCCAGGCAAGACGACCCGCCCCTCTCAGCACCTGCAACAAAAAAAAGAGCAGACATAACAGGCCGGCATATAGGGAAGGGCCGTCACACCCCCTCCCTCAAGACGGGAGTCCTCACACTCCCAACCACAACCCAACTGCCACAAACACTTAAACCGCCACAGCTCTGGACATGGCATCCGCCACGGTATTGTCAGCTCCTTTGACATGTCGAATGTCTAAATGAAAAGGTTGGAGGAAAAGACACCAACGCATAAGTCGCTGATTCGGATTCTGGAGTGAATGGAGAAAAGTCAGAGGATTATGATCAGTGTAAACCACTACTGGACTCACCCCTCCCCCCACATAAACCTCAAAGTGCTGCAAAGCCAAAATGAGTGCCAGAGCCTCCTTTCAATGATGGAATAATTAAGCTGATGTGAGTTAAACTTTTTCGAAAAGAACTCACCGGACAGTCAACACCGTTTCCATTTGTCTGCATGAGCAGCACCAGCCCCCACCTTACTAGCATCCACATACAGCGAAAAGGCCGGTCCATCTGGGGGGCTGCTAGAACAGGGGCAGAACACAACAAAGACTTCACCGACTCAAAAGCATCCTGACATTTAAGCGACCATTCAAACTTAACCTTTTGGCTTAGCATAGAAGTGAGGGGAGCAGCCACAGTGGAAAAGTGGTTACAAAACCCACGATAGTAACCCACCATACCCAAGAAACGAGAGAGCTCTTTCTTGGTAGTCGGAACAGGAAACTGGTCAATAGCCAACACCTTTGCCCTCACTGGACAAACCCGCCCCTGACCAACCACCTTACCCAGGAAGGTGACAGTTGCCTTAGCAAACTCACATTTCGCCAAATTGACGGTCAACCCAGCCCAGGCCAAACCGGTCAAACAGGGCCTGGATACGCTGAAGATGATCCTCCCAAGAGTCACTGTATATGACAACATCATCCAATAAACAGCACAACCCACCAGTCCGGACACAACCGTATTCATTAGGCGTTGGAAAGTGGCTGGGGCGTTGCGTAACCCAAATGGCATCACTGAATATGAGTACAAACCACTGGGAGTAATGAAGGACGCAATCTCCCTAGCCCTAGGACTAAAGGAACCTGCCAATAACCTTTAAGCAAGTCAAACTTACTGACAAACTTAGCAGAAACAACTTGGTCCACACAGTCCTCCATACGCGGAAGTGGAAACGAATCAGGCTTCGTCAGTAGGTTCACTCTGCGAAGATCAGTACACGGTCTAAACGTACCATCAGGCTTCTTTACAAGCAAACATGGAGAGGACCAACTAGAGGCACACGGCTCAGCAATGTTATTCTCCAACATATAACCGACCTCCGCCTCCAACTGCCCGCGCCTTTCCAAAGACATGCGATAAAAACGTTGTCTAACGGGTTTAGCATCTCCCACGTCAATGTCATGTTGAATCAGGTGAGTATGCGACGGAACATCAGCGAACAAACACGGATACCCTGTTATCAGGGTCACCAACTGTGAACGCCTTGGTTCAGGTAAATGTTTTAACACTCCCTCCAGTTTATCCAGTGTCTCAGAGTTCTTAAGACGCCCCATCAACACGCCATCATCGGTGAAACCAACACATCCTCATGTTCCACCATCAGATCACCAGATGGAGATGGATTATCTAGCGTACCCGCTGCCGCACCAGAAGAAACCACCGACCCGGACGACCGACACAGCAGAACGAGCATAATAGGGTTTCAACAAATTAATGTGGCACAACTGTTCCGACTTCCTTCGATCCGGAGTCGCGATGAAATAATTCAGGTCTGACACTTTTCGGGTCACTGTATAAGGACCACAAAACTTAGCCTGAAAAGGTGAGCCAACCAACGGCACAAGTGCCAGAACCTGATCACCGGACTAAACTCACGGCGTTCCCCCCGCCGATCATATAACGTCTTCATTTTATTTTGAGCTCCCTGCAAATTAACTCTTGCCAGTTCGTTTGCACGGTACAACCGCTGTCTGAACCCATTCACATAATCTATCAAGTTGCTCGGAGCCTCTCCAGCTTTCCAGTCATCATGTAATGAGGCTAAAGGGCCTCTTACTTTATGACCAAAAACCAGATCATTAGGACTAAAGCCCAAACTCTCTTGGGACACCTCCCTTGCAGCTAACATTAGCCATGGTAACCCCTCCTCCCAATCACGTTCCAACTCAGTGCAATAAGCACGCAGAAGAGACTTCAAGGTCTGATGAAACCTTTCCAGAGCTCCTTGGCTCTGAGCATGGTAAGCACTAGACTGTGAACGTTTAACATTCAACGTGTAGCCTGACACATTACAGTAAGCAAAAAGGTATTACCTGCTTTCGAGCGTGGCAAAGGACCAACACAATCGATGATCAGATGCTCAAACGGTTGTTCAGCAACTGGAATAGGGTACAGAGGAGCAGGCTTAATCACCTGATTTGGTTTACCCGTTAACTGACAAGTGTGGCAAGTTTTAACAAAAACAGAAATGTCTCTCTTCAAAAGAGGCCAGTAAAAATGACGTAAAACCCTATCATAGGTTTTCCGTACCCCTAAATGACCCGCCACGCCATCATGAGCCATCCGAAGTACAGTAGGTCTTAACACAGAGGGCAGAACAATCTGCACAACTTTTTCCCCCACAAAACAGTCCCCCTGGGGCACCCACTTTCTCACTAACAGGCCCTCGTGGAGAAAATAACCACAGGCTGCACTCTCCACCTCATCCTCAGGCAGAACCTGGCTGTAAAGAGGCCGAAGGGATGGGTCATCTCTTTGCTCTTTCACCAAACTACTGCAAGACATCGGCAAGGGATAAGCCGGCACAGGGAATACCGGGTCACCTGTCCCACGCAGCCTAACAAGACCAAAACCATCACTGGCCCGGCTCATAGCACGGGTCACTGCACAATCGGAAAGAACCCCCGAAACATCTATGAGCGACTCAGAACTGTCTACCTGGCGAATTTGAACATTCCCGAAACAGATGAAACAGGCCACATACGATTCCCAGCCAAGTCATTTCCCAGAATGACATGTACTCCCCCCACAGGCAAGGCAGGCCGCACCCCCATGGTCACCTCACCATGCACCAAATCCGAGAAGAGCGTCAACCTATGCTGTGGGGCAGAAATACCGTCAAACCCATACCCCGGACAGCAATACTGGAACCAGTCGCTGTCTCAGAGGAGAAAGATAGCACAGAGTCCACAATAAACGAGTCAAGTGCCCCCGAATCCCTTAAAATCCTAACAGGAACTTTCCTGCTACTCCCAACCAGTGAAACATAACCCTCGTTACAAATGCAGCATACCAGGATCAATTACCTCCTCAACCGAGGAAACATCCCGACGGTGCTCCACCCAGGAATCTCCGTCCCCGACACAGACAATGAAGGTTTTGTATGTTCCCACACCGCCGCAAGGACACGACTTCGCTCCTCACGCAAAGACGCAGCAGCCGCAGACGACTTTGTTGGCGAATACACAGGCTTAAGCTTTTTCCTCAACACTGGGCACTCACTCTTCCAGTGACCCTTCCCCATACAATAGTTACAGACACGATGTGGGTCCAGCTTCCCCTGGAAAACCCTGTCTACCTCAGCCCGCTCAATCCCTTCCGACTGCCTGACAGAGTGAGCCGCATCTCCACGACCACGGGACTCCCCAAAAAAAAACCTTATGGGTCAAAACAAACTCATCCGCCAATTTAGCAGCATCTGTAACCCTACTTACTTTCTGTTCATTTATGTACGTAACAACACGTTCCGACAGAGTATTTTTAAACTGTTCGAGCAAAATCAGCTCCTGCAAATCCTCCAAGGTTTGTACCTGAGAAGCAGCACACCACCGACTAAAATGAGTGATTAAATCACGAACAAATTCAGTGTGAGACAGCGTCTCTTTTTTGTGTGATCTGAACCGCTGACGATATGCTTCCGGCACCAATTCATATGCCCCAAGTACTGCAGCTTTAACCAAGCGGTAAACGCCACTATCAGCAACACTCATAGCTGAAAATGCCTCCTGGGCCCTACCAGTGAGCACACACTGAAGCAGAAGAGTGCTATCAGTGTCAGACCAACCCCGCGCATTTGCTAAACGTTCAAACAAAACAAAGAAAATGTCAGGGTCCTTTTCATTAAATTTGGAACCAACCGCAAATTGACGGAAACGTTGAATGACTGAGTCGGAGAATAAGCCCTAATGACCCATCAACCTTCATGGGCCAGACTGAAGCTTTCCTGTACTTATAAGGTCCAAACGATAGCGCTCCAACTCTGCCTGTTGTCTCGCTTGATCATGTGCCAGCTCAGCCTCCCGAAGATGAACATCTTGACGTGATTTCTCCAATTGCAACTGTAACAAGAGTAACTCTTTCTGCTCCACAACGACAATCCAGCCCCAAAACCCGCCAGAACAGGCGCCACGTTAGACACTTTAACCTCGCCATCTACATCAGACAAACCAGTCACTACTACAGGCACCCTAGCAGTCTCACCAAGGACAGGCAAAACATCCTGCTCCACTAACGTGGCCTTTAAAGCACCCAACAGCTCCTCTTTATTTAGCTTTTTAGACAAATCCACGCCATAATAGTCAGCCACTCTAAAGAGCTGTCTCTCTTATAAGAATCGAGCAATTCCACACCTGGACACTTAAAAACTCCTCAATTGAAGCCATTCCTCCAGGCAGAATGTCTAAGCAACAAATACAGCAGAAAAAAACACCACAGGGGCGACAAGCCGTAAGCATGGAACCTTATTCCTCTGGCTAACCACCCCACTACTACCTCTCTCACTCAACCCTAGTCTTCATGCAGGCTAGCGGCGGGATAATTAAGCACAAGCCCAGTAACCCGGTTAACTTTCAGCATGCTGAAAATCACCTAGACAGTCATGGAGTGCACCCGAGCAGCTCCTAGAACCGCTCTAACCACCCGCTGCACAAAAATAACAAACTAAAACAAAAAAAAGGTCATGGGGACAACGAGTGTCACACATTGCTTATGCCTACCAGGAATAAGGCTCCAGACACTCACCAGCCCTCAACCCCGATACCTGTAAGGTAAAGACACCAGAGCCGGTCAAAACAGTGTGAAACCTCCCTGAAAAAAGCGTATTTACCCTTACCACTCAGATCTCCAGTTTTAAACAAGATCCCGGACGAGCCCCCATTTGTTACAGCCTGGCTCAAAGCCAGCAACAAAAAGGGAGGTTTCACACAGATAATGCAACCAAAATAGATTTATTCAACTAAATACAACAATAACCTAACTGAACCCAAAACCAAACAAAGAACAAAATGGTGGTTGCTCCTGAAGGACCAGGTGGAGAGTGAGACTCCCAGCAGGGCAGGCCCTTATGCCTTCTGTAGGCCACGCCCACCCGGCCAGGCAAGACGACCCGCCCACTCTCAGCACCTGCACAAAAAAAGAGCAGACATAACAGGCCGGCATATTGGGAAGGGCTTCACACAAGACACTTAGAGAGAGAGACAGTTCAGAGAGAGAGAGACAGGTTAGAGAGAGGACAGGTTAGAGGGAACCCAGTTGTGTGAGAGAGTGATGTAATGACCCCCCCCCCCCCTCCTTTCAGGGTGGAGCCTGCTGGAGTCAGATGTGACACCAGGCTTGAGGAAGTGTAAGTGTGTTTTTATTTTCATTCATCAGACTGTGACATCACTCATTCAACCCTGTGACGTCATCACCAAAGAGCTGATTGGTTAATAACTGCAGCTGTTTTGGTCTCGTTGTCTCCGTCAGATTCCTGTGAACTCACAGTCACAAAACCAACAACGGTGGACAGGACCCTCAAACTGTCTGACCACAACAGGAAGGTGACACTGGTGGGATTGATCAGCCATATCCTGGTCATCCAGAGAGGTTTGAGTCCTGGTCTCAGCTGCTGTGTAGAGATGGTCTGGACTGGTCGCTGTTACTGGGAGGTCCCAACCAGGGGATGGTTCTTATTCAGTGAGTTACAGAGGATCAGGAGGAGAGGAGACAGTGAAGACTGTGTGTTTGGAGGAAATGATCAGTCCTGGAGTCTGGACTGCTATTGATGGTTACTCTGTCCGTCACAATAACATAGTAACCTCCGTCTCCGTCCCCCGTGTCTCTGGTAGAGTAGCTGTGTTGTGGACGTCCTGCTGGCTCTCTGTCCTTCTACACAGTCTCTCCTCTGACTCACTGATCCACCTCCACACCTTCAACACCACATTCACTCAGACTCTCTATCCTGGGTTCAGGATCTGGTCTCGTGGCTCCTCAGTGTCTCTGAGTCCTGTGTAGGACGGAGAGGTCTCCTCCTGTTTCTCACTGCTGATCAGCTGAGTCTGGACAGGATCACACACGACCACACACACCAACACACACACAACCACAGACAGACACACAAACACACACACACACACAACGTTGCATATCATGTACATGTTACTATATATGATGATATCATAACTGGAACTGTAGAAACCCGTGGACTTGTCTCATGTTAGTTTGAGTTCTGTATCTTTTCACAATAAAAGCATGAAGTTCCTGTGAGAGTTTGTGGTCTTTCTGTTAACTTTTAAGCCAGTGGGGGGGTGGGGGGGCTCATGGAGGCGTGTTTCTGATCAGGATTTATTTCTAATTATTTTAGTGTTACTTTAATAACATCCAGACCAGAGACTGTATATATGAATATTATTGTAACATTTACAGTCATGATCAACACTTTCTTAGTCAGCACAACTACATGGAGGGTTGCAGGTGCATTATGGGTAAACCTGCCAATCAGAAGGTTGGTGCTTCGATGGTGGTGATGGTGGTTCCTGTCAAAGTGCCTTGGGCAAGACACTGAACCCCGTTGCCCCCGATGCTGCCTGTTGGTGTGTGTGAACGTTTCCTGTACCCCCCCCACGTAGTAAGAAGATATCCGAGACTCAAGAGAACTCGAAGCAAAAGTCCCACTAAACACCAGGGAGACCGGCCAGCCCTCTACATCCTGTCCTACCTGGACCAGGAGGTTGGTAGCCAGAAGACCGGCCAGTCCCTTCTACATCCTGGTCGTTACCTGGACCAGGAGGTTGGTAGTAGGAAGACCGGCCAACCCTCCTACTTCCTGGACCAGGAGGTTGGTATTGACTCCATCTACTGGATCATTTGCAGTAATTGCCTTACTTTTTAATAACCTTCATAGATTGTTTCCATGTTTCCTTCTGTGTATATGTACACACTTTGTATATATTGTAATGGGAAAATTACATTTAAGCATGATTTCATATAACCTGTGTATTACTCCTCCATTATTTATATGAATCTTACTATGCTTTCCAGTTATCTGACTTCCTTCCATTCATTGTGTGGTGTGCCTCCCTGAAGAAGTCCCAGCTGAGACCACCACCATCACACCAGTTTGGGGGTCGGGCCTTAACGTCTGAAGGACCCAGTTGTGACGAGCGATGTTTATCGATAAGCGTTCAGGGTCAAGAGACTTCTATCTGACGGGACTACCCACGGCACCAGGTTGTCTTTTGGCAGCTGAGAAAATAACCCGCTAGAAGATTAGAGACATGAGGGACAGAAGTAGAAAGACACGGACACTGGTTTTTGGACTAGTGCAGGACTTTGGGGCAGTGTGGAAACACCGAAAACTCCTGAATATGATGGTACGCCCATGTTGCATCATCCCTGATCAATGACCTTCTGACAGCCATCTTACCTCCATCACAAGTAGGCAGATGGAAATGTTCTGCACCCACTGGGGCAGCTGATGCCGTCTCCAGGGGTAACACGTGCTGACATGGCTGCAACAGCTGCTGCACATCTGCCCTTCCGGGAGATGAACCTTCAGCTTCCACCACTGATGATGTTCCACTTCCAGGTTCTGGAGCTGCGATGCAAACACACGCTACACCACAGGAAAGACTACAGTGGAAAGTGCTGGGTGCAGCTTCAACGAGGGGGGTCTGGCAGGACCAGTTTCTACACCTTGCCCTCCACACCAGTTCTTCCCACATTACCTTAAGAACCTTGAGGCTCTGTCCAGAGCTCACAGAGTTAAAGTTGTCCTCCTCAGCCGTTGCTGACACTTTGTCCTCCTCTAGCTTTATCCTCTGATTTCAGTCCCCCCAGAGGGACTAATACCTCAGCAACTCACATAGATAATATCTTTACTCATGTACATAACAAGAATATAAATCTGGTGTCCTGTGTATTGATGTGGCTGATCACTGTCCCATATTTCTAATCACTGGTAACAAGAGCAACAATGCCCCCCTTTGCAAAATAAATATAGACGAATTTTCAGTGATGAAACATGGTAAATTTCAGACACGCTTTAAGTCATGATCATGGAGTGAAATCTATCAACAGATCCTCAGAAGCTTTTCATTGGTTATAAAAATGTGACGCAGGTTTACACCTCATGTTGTCCCGTCCAATTCAGAGCTCTGAAACACAAGGTTGTCCAAACCGTGGATAACTCCAGCTATCATAAAGTCATTAAAAACTAAAATAGATTATATAAAAGATACGATTCTATCGTCTCGGATCCGCAACAAATTGCCAAAAGATTTAAGACCTTTTTTCCAGATGTAGGTCCAACATTAACTTCTAAAACTCCATCTGGTCATTAGGCCACTAGGATACATCAATCTTCCAACGCCTGAGGATCTTAACTTTAGAGATATTTAGAGATGTATTTGTCAATTAAAACTCTTCACCATGACATGATATGATTGATGGTAAAATTAAAAGCTATTTACCCCGATATCAGTACCATTACGTTATATTTTTTCATCTTCACTAGTTCAAGGAGTTGTGCCTTAGAGTTGAACATAGTAAAAAAATTATACCCAGTTTATATAAGAAGATGACCCTGCATGTTAACAATTATAGACCATTTATAAGAAGAAGATGACCCTGCAATGTTTAACAATTATAGACCAGTTTATAAAGAAGATGACCCTGCAATGTTTACAATAATAGACCAGTTATAAAGAAGATGACCCTGCAATGTTAACAATTATAGACCAGTTTATAAAGAAGATGACCCTGCAATGTTTAACATTATAGACCAGTTATAAAGAAGATGACCCTGCAATGTTTAACAATTATAGACCAGTTTATAAAGAAGATGACCCTGGCAATGTTTAACAATTATAGACCAGTTTATAAAGAAGATGACCCTGCAATGTTTAACAATATAGACCAGTTTATAAGAAGATGACCCTGCAATGTTTAACAATTATAGACCAGTTTATAAAGAAGATGACCCTGCAATGTTAACATTATATACCAGTTTTCTGTGTTACCAGCCCTGTCCGATTCTTGAAAAACTTGATTACACAAGATTAATCCAACATCTGGACAAAAATATATGTTATATGCTCACCAGGATGGTTTTAGGAAACAACACTCTACTTACATGGCACTGGTCCATTTTTGACTGAAATTATATAAAGCAAAATATAGAAAAGAAAATACTGAAGGTATTTTTTCTGGATCTTTCAAAAGCAT
>NW_022603778.1:0-25446 GCF_008692095.1 Etheostoma spectabile | reverse complement strand
ATGAGTGCCTTTTGACAATAACAATAAAGTGCATTTCTGAGTGGAACAGTACCACTGTTAGCTAAGCATATTCCAATATCACAGTTTGTAGTAATGAGGGATTATTTATAACTTGCAATGGCCTGGATTTGTCTAATTGAATCCTGGTTACATTATAGTAACCAAAAAAGATAATCAACAGAATTTACCAGCTAATGAGAGAAAGGACCTGCCTTTCTTGTCTAAATGCTGGATCCAGAATGGTTGAAAGCCATAATGTGGGAGTAATTGTGGTAATGGGCTTTGTCATTCCACTGTGTGTCCATTGAAGATTAGGTAGCGTGCAAATGACTTCAGGGAAGATCTGTGCCCCGCGGGTGTCAATTTCCATCAATGGACTTTAAGCCTTGCAGATACTCACTCTTTACCGTCATACATTGAGTGAAGTTCTTCAAATTATGTGGATCTATGGTCGGACAATGTGGCAGTGAGAGGGCAACAAGAGAGAATGCTACAGCCAGGCCTCACCAGACAGATGAGTTACAAGATCTCTTGTCAGCCTGCATAATGTGATCTTCCCTGTCCTGTATAATTATTCACGCAAACAATGTGGGGGACAGAAAGCAATTCTGTTCTGATGCAGCTTTTTAAAGCTTTAAAATTAAATTTAAAATTAAAACAACCAGCTGCCTTATTAAATGAGCTGTACTGTGCATAGCAGTCCTACAGCATATCTGAGGAACAAGGTCTCAAACTAACTTTAGACTGCAGTCAGCATTACGCTTATGCATGACTAAGATTCCTGCATTAATAAGGTCATCATCAGGGCAATATTTCAACAACCTGGTACTGTATTTTCATAATATAGAGCAACAAATTACATTTTAAATGTACTGCTTGGCCTTGTGGCAGTTCCATGTTTTTTAAGGACAAGGCACTGAAGCTGCTGCTTAGAGGGCCTGCAGTGCAGATTTGCTTTCACCACTCAGGGAATTACGGCAAGCGAATGAACAGGAAGGGTGGAGGGGTGACTGGGGGATTAGGGTTGTAACAGGCTTAAGAGAAAGTTGAAGGACATTTCTTTGGCATCTGTTACGGCTCCTGCCTTTTTTGGGATAGTTTAGCACTTGTGTTTCAGAGATGTAAATCAGTCTGTGGGTGCCGGAGAGATTGGCTGGCGTGATGGCTCCGCCCACTTCCCTGTTCCAGGCCCTGCTGTGAATTGGCGCGGCTGCTGGAGATCCGGCCAATCAACATCCTCCAACAGATAAGGGAGAGTTTTAAAAAGAGCTGGATCCTTCAGGCGAGAGCGGCTGAAACGTCAGTTCAGTCTGCCACACGGTCCTGCTAGAGTGTTTGAGAAACCATTGTGCTAGAGATTGTTTGAGAACCATTGTGCTAGAGATTGTTTGAGAAACCATGTGCTAGAATTGTTTGAGAAACCATTGTGCTAGAGATTGTTTGAGAAACCATTGTTGTGCTAGAGATTGTTTGAGAAACCATTGTGCAGAGATTGTTTGAGAAACTATTTTGTTAGAGAGTGTTGTTTGAGAAGCTATTGTGCTAGAGATTGTTTGAGAAACTATTTTGCTAGAAACAATGTTATTAGAAAGCTAGTTAAAATCCTATTTTGTGTTAAGCCTTTGTTTTTGGTCTTTTGTTATCTGTATTATATTAATAAGGTTAATGGGTGCTGTGCTTCTTTGGTTTGTTTAGGATAATCCTGTTTATTAGGCAGCACCATTATCTCTCTTGTGTTTGTTTATTGAAGTGATTAAACTTCCTTTAAGTTACTACAACCTTGTTGCCCTCTGTCTTTGGTTAACCCACATTCATCCTTGTTTATGTTACGCCCATCTTTAACAACGGGCCAGGTCGTAACAGCATCTAATTTGAACTACAGCAGACACAGTTCAGTTGTATGTGTCTGAGTATCATCCACCACCTAACCCACCCCACCAGACAGAGTTAATACATGTGGATTAAGTGCATAACACTAGATTGACTGCAAGTGAGGCACTCGGATTTAGTGAACAGAGCTGACTAATTTCAAACAAAGTTTGGATGCTATTCTGTGTTGGGTTTAGCTTTACAGTACTTACACACTTGTTTTGTATGCAAAACAGATCAAATAATTTGTTGAAGAACTAAATTTCACAAAGAGAGGCACACAGGTGTATACTTAGCAGGTCAATTGTTTTAAGTGATACACTGAATCTGCATTTACTTGAAAGGTGAAATACATTTACAATAATTACATGTTTTCGTAATTATAGTGGGGGGAAAGACAAAACATACCAATGTCCTGCAGTATAATCCACTTCTACTGTCCAACCTGAGCAAAGCTTCTGATTTGATGATGGAGAAAACAAGATCATCACCTTTCAAGTCAAACAGGGATGACTGTTTTACACTTCAAGAATGGGTTTCGGAAAACCAAATCAATGTTTTATGAAATTACTAATACTGACATACTAAATATTAGCAAACATTGCAATCTAAAAATTTGTTTGAAACATGGGCTAGTTTTCACAACTGCCATGATCAATGCCATGATGGTAACGCAAATATGTTGGCATTTACTATTGCACTTGGACATGCCCTTACATTATTAGAGCCTTATCTGCACAGCTGGAGCCTTGAAGCAACGGCTTGCCAAAGCATTGTACTGTACCATAGGATGAAACATTGTAATCTGTAATATCTATTTAACAAAGACAAAATAATGTCTGTCTTTTCTTCCATTATTACCAGGAGTGAGTATTTCAGCCAATCAGGATGTGGAGACAGACATGGAGACCTTCCAGATGGAGATTGATAAGGAGAGCAAAAAGGCTATGTTCAGGACCAATGGTGGATCCTACTGGACTTTAGTGACTCATGGAGAGATCCAGTCCACTGCCACAGAAGTGTAAGTATTGATGCTTGAAGGGGAGCTTTTCTCTATGTTTTTCACTGCCTCTATCTAAACTCTCCATTTTGTTTTTCACAGAGAAGTGAATACAATGTTTGACATTGAGTGGCGAGGACAGAGGTGGCACTCAAAGCAAGTAATGGAAAGTATGTTTGTACAAAGAAGAATGGGCAGCTCTCAGCAGTCAGCGACGCAGTGGGTAAGTTCTTTCAGGCAAGCCATTTGAGATTCAATGCTGTGTCACAGGTACATCTTATTGCACAAGAGATGATCAGTAGTTAGCAGTTGTCCTTCATTGCAGGTGATGATGAATTATTCCTGATGAACTCATCAACCGCCCTATGTTGATTCTTCGTGGAGAGAATGGCTTTGTGTGTCACCACAAGAACTCCAACACTCTGAACGCAAATCGATCTGTCTATGACATTTTCACATTGATCTTCAATGATGGCGCCTACAATGTAAAAAGTTAGTGTTTCATGTGTGCACGACATACTACATTTCTGCATAACAATAAGGGCTGTCACGATCATGTTGTCAATTAAATAGCTGCTTTCAAAATAGTGCAATCATTGCCAAAATAGTTGTGGTGGCAGATTCATTTTAAATAGCTTATTCTAAAACTGTTGTGTAGAACAAGCCATTATAATGTAACAAATATGTGGTTCAAGACTTTTGATTAATTTACAATGTTTAATATAAGCTGAAACAGAAGAACCTGTCCAACAGCGGTAAGATCTAGACAGTCAAGCTCTCTTTTTCTATGTTTTTGGTCCTGACATTGGAACCTTGGACTGTGGAGACACTTTATTTACCCAGTGGATGAACATGCACCTAATTCACTTTCGATTTGTTGCCATTTTCGTAACACTTTTAATTCTCTTGATTATGGAATCCAACAATTATGCAAAATGATCGCGGTCAGCTCAAATGATCAAGATCAGGCATTGTAGTATATTATAGTTATAATTGTAACAGGCCCTATAACAACCAATATATCTACATCCTGTTTAATAGATGTTTAGCATTTACTCAATTAACAATCAATAATCCACCAATATCCCTCTGCAGGTGTCAATGGAAAGTTCTGGTACATCTCTAGCAGTGGCCTAGTGTGCACAGATGGAGAAAAGCCAGAGGACTTTTTCCTTGAGTTCCTGGAACATGGACGTGTCGCCATCAAGGGGACTGATGGCAAGTACCTTCGTGGAGACCAGGGAGGTACACTTATGGGTCATGGCACAACCGTTGATGTATCTTCTCTTTGGGAGTATTGATCCCTTTCAATCAAGGTCCTCAAAGAGGGAGCAAGAGGGCGGGGTGCAAGACCCACTTTTATCAAATGAAGCAGACTGACAGGGTAAAAAAAATCTGCCTGTTTTTATACTAGCTGCCTGAGCCCATGTTTTCTTTTAGTTTTTTTTCAAAAAGAGAACACTTTAGGAAGATATGTTTGGTTTTAATTGTACATGTTACATTTTTTTGTCTTTTAAATAACAATGCCAACATCAAACAACACATAGATGTGTGAGCAAATATAATTTCACAAATACAGAATAAGACAGCAGCTCTCCCAATTCATTCAGCCATACTTCGTATTTAACAAAAACGTACGTAACAAATATTTTTGAGGGAAGCCACACTGATCAGTAACTGAACAAAGAGAGTTGCTGCCCTAACTGGTTGTGATGCTGCCTAAAGGCCTAAAGGAACATTTAGTCCATCTGCTGCTAATTTTCACTGCCTAAATAGACTGTATATCTCCAAAAGCTGAAAAAACAGCTATCAAAAGTGATACAAATCTGGCAGAGTAGGACACCTTACTCCTGAACATTCACACATTAACTAAATATTAATGAAAAACACACAAACAAAGGATTAGTATGGCTGGATTCTTGGGTTTACTAAAAACAAAACAAAAAAACAAGGATACTCATTCATAGACACCAAATTAACTTCATTTGGTCTAGGTGACTAGACCTAAGTCAACTATGTATATCAGGATCTTACTTTTGTAACCTCTGTCAATCATCCCACTGCATTTGTTTACAGCTTTTAAATGATTTCAATACTTTGACATGCTTTATAAGAACAGTGTGGTCATTGACGTCACTCTAAGCAATTGTAATGCACCACTGTCTTCAAATTCAATGGCTGGTGCCAATGGTGTTGGTGTCATTTTTCTTAATGTACCATTAACAGCTTCCAGCACAATATGAAGTAAGTGCACCTCTGCAATGCTGAGCAATATATATCCAAAGAAGACTTGCAAACACTGAAATAGGTTATGTGTAACACATATAGAAATACAGAGATCAGACATGGGAACAAATTCTATCAGTGTACATTTATGTATCTATATCAGGGACAAGCAAGAAACCAAAGGGGGGCACATTTAAAGCATTTGGTGGACGATAAATCTTTTTAATGTACCAGGTATGAACTCAGAAAGTGCTTCTCTGGTGTTCTGCCTCGGGCCTTAAACCAAACTGAACTCTACATCCCTTTATACACTGTTCTCATGTTCAGAGTTGGGTAGAGTGATTAGAAAATATAAATGATTTAGTTTTTACATCAGGTCATTACAACAGTGGCATCCCATAAAACATCATGCAGAAGCAAATGTGTTTGAATAGCACAAATCCTAAAATAATGTCATTTTTTTCCATCTGTTTTCCCAGAGTCAGATGAGATGATGTAGTGAATTTAATTTGTGAAGTGAGTGCTCTGTGCAGCTCTTTGCCCAGTGGTTGTTGGTCAAAACCTGCTCCAATGTGGAAGCAAACTACTCTTTCAGACAGCTTTGGAGTTGTTGGAAAAAAATGTTTTACTGTTTACAAAGCGGGAATATAAGTCTTCCCTCCATTCCTTGTGCACAACTAGGCCAGGAAAACATAACCAAAATGATTTCTCTCTAACTCTAGACAAAACAGCAAACAACTGTATTTAAAAAAATGCTGGAGTGTTCCTTTAACTAACCTACCCAACACTGCTCTCATGATCAGTGACCTCTAGTTGACCCTTAGCCAGCACAACCCTTGGAGGAACCTTTTTTGTATTTTGATCTCACAAGACTCACTGAATTGATTACTCCTGAAACCACTTAAAGGGCACAAACTGCCCAGACTATATTGGCATGGATGTTGGTGTGCAGTACAACCTGAACCTGTATACAATTTATCCTGCAGATTTTTGGTCAGTTATTTCCCAGGAAGATATACAATCTGAAATAGTTCAAGTGTAATGTCTAAATCAATGGTTTTGTGATGTGTGCAATTTGCAATTTATAGAGAACTTTTAGAAAGCAAGGTCTAAATTGCTTGGTCATCTATGCATTCTGTATCAGCTCTTTAGAGCCTCCAGCTATATTTTAGAATGTATTTAATATATATATAGATTTTATTGTGTCACTATGTTTTTGTTTTTCTGATATGACTTTTGAAAATGTTGATGGCAATAAAAATTTGACAATATTTTTGTTGACTTTGGAATTAGAATTTTGCCATACTATGAGAATATAAGTGAAAAGTGTGATTCAGTAATTCAGATGGTAGAGAGGGTTTGTCAAACATTGTAAAGTTTGTTGTTTA
This sequence comes from Etheostoma spectabile, assembly GCF_008692095.1. NCBI lineage: Eukaryota > Metazoa > Chordata > Actinopteri > Perciformes > Percidae > Etheostoma > Etheostoma spectabile. Next base: position 18,963 of record NW_022603778.1, on the reverse strand, counting down.
AAAACCTGGCCTCCTCGTTTGGACAAAATGAACTGTATTCATTTGGAATCTGTAAAGTATCTGCCAAATTATTGTTGTGTAATCTTTTTCTTCTTCTTTTTCTTCTGCTTCTTCTTCTCATATTCAAAATACAAGCCTTCCCCACAGGGCAAGGACAGTGAAAAAAAATAGTGTAATAATTAAAAGATGAGTACATAATGACTATCTTCAATCTAGGTGTGCTTGCTCCAAGGTCCTGATGTAGTACATGCTGGCACATTGGGGGACATGCATGGACCTGAGGTATCATTAATTGTTTTTCCTGCTACAGTATGATGGGTCACAATGTCTGCTTTATGTGTTGATCAGCCCAGTATTTGGTTAAAAGGAACACAGTACATGGCCATACTTTTGTAAGGAATTTTAAAATGCTAAAATATACTCTTGGCAGATATTTTCCAACCACAATACAATCCACCTTGTCAGCATTCATCCATAAAAAAAAAAGCAGCGGGGACCCAGAACAATGTGATATTGCTAAGACACTACACTGGGTGGCAGTGTGTACTTCTCTTTGTTCTCCTTTACAGTCAATAGCCAGTGACAAGCGCTGTGAAATTAACATATCCTGCTGCAATGACAACAAGCCCAACAGCTGTTAGCAATCCCCCACTGCAAACAATTTCCTCTCATCTATATAATATACAGTATATAATACACTTTCAACAACACCAAGTTTTAAAGTGGAAGTGGCATCAGCTCTCACTTGCAGTACACTTATATGAACTAAAGAGAATAAGACACATGTAATGATGTAACATTCCTAGCTATTACCTAAGGTTTTATAGTGTTGCTTATCCACAACAAGCATGGTATATAGACACACACACACACACACACTAAACTTTCTGAAGCCCCACACATTTCACATTGACACTTTGCCTGCTCTTGTTTAATTCCATAATTACCCTGGCAAAGGTTTTCTCATCACAGCCCATAATTGGTCTGCAAGCCCTGATCACTACACACACTCACTGAACGGGAGATGTTTTAACAGATTAACTTACCTTTACGTAAGATAGACTCTGATTTTGGTGAAGCACTTTGACAGTGCAATGTCTGCAATAAGAATAGTCAAATAATTTAGCAAAGCAAACAAAAAAATTAAATGGAGAACTGAATAAAATGTTTTTGTTTCAGTAACCAAGTAATCAACCCTTCTGACCTGTGTTTCCCCTTCTCTTTGTAGATCTTTGGTGAGAATGGATGGCTCAGTGAATCTTACTGCCTTACTGTTTTTTTCCATCTGTGTGCCGTACTGCAACATTGTGTAGGTTTGCCTGAAGCCAATGTTGTACAGGACAAACACTACTAAAGTGGAGTTATTTGTGCTACGTCCAGCTCAAACATGAGAAAGAAATCCAGTTATGTTTCCTTGGAGATTTAAGCCTAGTGCGTTTTATTTGACCTCCCGGTAACATTTACTCAGTAATACAGTATATATTCAGTAATGAACACCAAAAACTAGCAGTAAATAATTTATTGAATTGGGATTCAGATATCAGGCACAATTTCTCACAAATCACAGTTTATGTATAGTCCAGTTTTCAGACCGTTTCAGACACACACACACACACACACACACACACACACAAAGAGAGAGCTAGAGTCCATGTCATTCAGGAGCTGATGCATCTCTCATGTGGTATTTTAATTGTACTCTTATATTTAAGTGTGCATATTATTATTTTTTTTAAATAACCTTTTCTGGGATTTGGGGTTATTGTTATTTTGTGTCTCTGGTGCTTCCACACGCATACAAACTTGGAAAAAAAACTATCCATGCTGTTTTGAGTGAGATACGGGTTTCTGAATGTCCTCTGCCTTCAGTCAACAGGTGAGCTGTTCAAAACCTGCATCATCTGCGTCATTAGCCAAGACGAGGTGGCTAACTGTAGCATGCTGGCTTCACTCACAATGGCAAAACTCTGCTACAACACACACTAGTTCACCATAATCTACAAAAGAATTACTTATATGTACCTGTTCTGCATGTTTTCCACATGTGCACCTCTTTTAGAAGAAGTCTCCCAGGTAATCCTGCCTTGTACTGACCAAAGTTGGAGAAAAAGTTATCTGGCTAATGTAATCTTACCTAGCTACTGCACATGTGTGACTCCCAACAAAGATTGTAAAGAACTGAGTAACTTACTCTGTAGATAAAACAGAAACCCAAACACACAAGGTAAAAAAAGGATCTGCAGCAATGTGCAGTACAACAAAAATATGGTGTTTTTTGAAAATGAAACCATGTAAACCTGGTACAACCTCTGGTACAACCCCTACATACAATTATGAACCTGAAAAATGAGCATAATATGGGTGCTTTAAGTAGGTCTCTATGATTTGTTTCAAAACTTAATAAACTGGCAGTGCAGGTTCCTTCTTGTGCACATTGGTTGTTTGTTGATGCATAGTGCATTCTTTTTTTCAATTGACAGTTTCATGATAAACTAGAATATTTTGTAGTTTTCAGAAGGTGCAAAATATAATACATTTGACTGATTTACACCAGCTGATATTGAAAACCTCTATACTACCTCTATACTCTACTCTGATGTCTTGGTTTTTAGCAGGGATGCATCTTTACTGGATGTGCATGCTCTGAAGGTAATGGGGCATTTTATTATCAGTGATACCATCAGGGCTAGCTGCCAGCCATGGGTCTCCTGCACACACCACTAGCCCTTTGTCAGTCACTCTTTAGCCCCTCTCTTTAATATGCTCCTTAGCAAGTCCCTAATTTTCCTTCCCATACCTTGTGGCCTTGTGAGGTACTTTGCGGGTTGTGCTTGCTGTTATACGCTGCTTGCACGCATCATTCCAGAGTGGTTCTATATCTATCTTTGCTTTCTAGTGTTTCTCTCTAGTTCTACTTCATCAAGTCTCAGAGTAATGAAGGCATCATAAAATGCTGTGCACTTTAGACAGTTTAAAGTGCTACCATGCTCACTGTGGGGCTGAGCTAAACTGCTGAACACATTTGGTTCCTCTCCATGCGCATCCTGCTCTCCCTGACTGCTGATGAAAATCTGACCACCTGACTCCAAAACTGTGTCTGTCTCACTGTTGTCATATATGGCAGAAAAGAGAGCAAAATCCGGCACAACGTCCTAAGAGACATGGAGAAAATACCTAATTTACCTTCCCTGACATATTTATTTAGTAGGCTACTGAATCTTTAACATGATGGTTAACTGGTGGATTTGTTAGAGACATGTGAACCATGACTTACCTTCAGGGCTTTATAAGGCTTCTTTGGTGACCCATGTGGATTTAGTGTGGGAAGGCAGAGGGGAGAATGTAGCCAAGGTTAGCAAAGTTTGTGTGTAGGCAGCCAAGGCTTGCAAGGTTTCAAGAAATTGCATTGAGCTGTAAGGATATTTGAAATACTTTATGCTTATATCTAAAAAAACTATAATTAATAATAATATAAGAAATAAGGAAATATAATTATCATTACATCTGTAGCATCGGACTTCATTAACATAGCTACATTCATTTTGCTAACAAAATATCACTTTACTATACCACATTTCACACTGTGAGATTTGAAAATGTAGTAGTGTGTCATATTGTTAAAACAGTCACTTTCTTTGTCACCTGTGACCCAACACTTTGTTTTGAGGTGACAGATGGGCCACTCTGGAGTCCATCTTGGACACACTGCTCCACAGTAACCAAAGTAATAATCCAGGCAGAGTAGCGTTTAGAAAGTGTCTGACCTGCCTCAATTCCCCTGTAAACGACACAGGTATTTCCATTTTTGTAGGTTAGGATGCTTTTAACTTTTACGGAATGAAAATAGTTGTAGGCCTCCAAGCTACGATATGCCTTGAATGCCTCCCTTTTATATACACATTCGCTCTCAACTGGATATTTAAATATGTGTATCTGACCAACCTCCGGTAAATCGGAAAGGTCCGTAGACAAAAAACGTTTTCACATATTGTTGAACGGTTCTGGTAATGTACCTTTATTTTATTTATTTTAGTTTGGCCACGTAAAGCTTCTTTTCTTCGACTGGCAACCCCAAAAAATACTGGCTAGACATAGTTTTAGCTACAGTAACAAGCAATTCACTTGTTGTTGTCAAGTTTTGGGCCATAGTAATGCACATGTGCAGTACTATTTGTTTATGTTGTTGCAGTTGAAAGCGTCTATTACAGACGATGGCGGAATCTACACATCTCAATTCTCTACCTTTGTTGTAAACAAATTTAACCCAAGCGCTCTGTGGTGACATGGTTGATTCTGTTACTGTTGATCATCTGATAACAGTCTATAAGACATCAATCTCTATTGGTTAAATAAAGATGAAATAACGTAAAATAATAAACTTATTACTCTGATAAAAGTCTCATAATCATAACGGATTCTCCCAAAGATAGACTCTGCATGAGTAGTTGATACTGGCTGTTTCTCACATGTGGGTTCATCTATGTGCTCTGAACTAAACAAAGTAATTACATAAATGACATGTCAACACACGGTTTGTGTAATGCAGTGTACCGTTTTGATGTCCCTTCATGTCCCAGCTGATGCATTTGTGGAAAATGAAAGGCAATTCAACTACAAATAGGCTGCACAAGTTTTGATGCATCAGAAAATTGCAGTGATCCAGAGGAACCCATCCTTTTCCCATTCTACAATTTCCCTCTCCTTGATGTCTGATGTAAATGGATAAAAGTATGCTTTTCTATAAAAAGAATGACCGCAATTTGCTACAGAACATAACATGCCAGAAGTAATTATAACTTTGTTTACTTATTTCTGACTAAAAATTGCAACCTGTATGGAAGAGGGTTGGCGATGTCCTACTTTTTATCGAATGAGAACATCCGGGATGGCTGAGAAGGCTTTAACATTGTGTTTTCATTTGTGAGCTCAGTTGTCTGTACATTACTACAGGTTTAGGAAAAGACAGTGGGAAATCCCACTTTAATTATGAAGCAGAGTACACAAGATTACAAATTCAACTAATCCACTTGAATTAGAAACTAAAGTTATGCCATAAACAGTGACTCTGCAGATACAGATGTTACAGGTTCCATTTAACACGATTACCGCTTTAATACCGTGGTAGTGAGGTGGAAACATTTAATGAGAGGTGAAAAAGTTTATCCTGTATCCGCTGTAGTGTGCACCAACAACCACCACATGGCACATTTGAGCAGTCCAGATGCAGTTTCTCTATTGGTTCAGGGGGAACCGAGAAACACCATGAAAGTATTTGGAAATGAGTGATTGTATTCTGTTAAATTGGCTGTACAGTATACTTACACTTTAGTCTTAATTTCATACTGGACATTTGTGTTATCGTAGACTGTATAAAAAAGTGGACGGATGTGGCATCCAGGTCTGAAAAAGGAAGCCAATGCTGAATTCCCTTAAACCAGATAGTGTTTGCTTAAACCTGCACTCTTTCTAATGCCCAGCAGAGGGCAACTATACTGGCTCCAAAAAGAAGTCTGATTGAGAAAATGGCCCTACTTCTTATTTGTTGTTTTACCTCAATATTTTGTCCTAATAGGTTTATGGACTCTGGTTACAAGTCGTCTTCAGTACAGCATGATGTTCATTTAGTAAATTATGGTCCCATTTCAAGTGAACTAAAAAAAGCAGGTAAAGCAGGGTATGAATAAGGGAGTGGCTACCTGGTAATTGGCACGTCACCATGGTAGCGACGGGATAGAGGCTAAGAGGCTGTCTACACGTACAGGGTTATTTTGAAAAACTGAGACATTTTGCTTTGTTTGTGCCCTTCATTTACATGCAAACAGAAAATTTGCAACGTTGCGAAGGAGGGTCTGGCTAATCCACAAAGCATTGAAGAAAAATGTGCTCTGGTTTATTGGCATTTCTTTAAAACAATCAATTGTCTTGTAATCTGTCTTTGTGCAACAGAAAACTCAGATTGGACAGAGAGCCTAGCTAGCTGTCTTGATTTATGCTGTAGAAATGCAACCAGAGTGTAAAATGCCAATATTAAGAAAGCGGAAGGTAACGGGACATCCGAAAACAGACATCTGAAAAGAGTGATATCTGGTGGAATTTCCGGCAGAACGAGAGCAATCCCGGAAGAGGAACATCGTGGAAATAGACTTGGTTGCACCTTGCTAGCCAAGTTAGCTAGTTAGTTAGTGATAGCCCAGAAAGTCTGGCAAGAGCCGATGAGGAAGAAGTCAAGTGACGCAATTCATGTCCTGTAAACATTACCTGTTAACAACATGCAAAGTGCATGCAGTAACATAAAACCTTTGGTAACAAGTGTGACATGAGTCTTATTACCATTGCAATATTACAGCTGCAACCAGTGAGCTGAGTGAGTACTGCACCTTGTTCTCATCACACCTCTACAGTGAGAAGAAATATGTTCTCCATTCCCGTTCAAATTACCCTTTGTATTGCCCTCCACCACCTAAGCATGACAACTTAATATCTGAGTTTTAAAATGTATTGTCCAGTGTTCTAACCAGTTCAGTTTTAATGCTTGCTTCAATCATATTTGTCATGAAAAATAATTGTGCCCACAAATGTGAAATTACGCTGAACTATTATTACAAGGTTAGATGTTGAAATCTCCTCTGCTTCATTTTTGTGTGGGCGTTTTCAGCACTCTTTTACATCCAAAACATATTGATATTTCTGTGAATTGAGAATTCTGTTACAGAGAATAGCCTGAGGAAAAAACTGCTGCAGTCTGTAAGTGAACTTAAATATGTAGCCTATTATTCAGGGACACCAAACATATTTTCTACACAGGCTTTAAAATATCCTGGAGTTGTGGCCCAGTCAGAGTTTAGACCTCAGTACAATTGAGAATGTATTGCAGTAGGCTTTAATTGCTTTGACTGTGCTTGGGCAGTTTTACAACAAGAATGGGGGGGAATGGATTGTATAAAAGGCAGATCCATACAGACTACAGGCTGTGATTGTTGCCAAAAGTGCCTGTTGGCTTGCTCAGGCTTTGTAAAAAAAAATTGTTTGCATTTTGAATCTTTTTTTCCAGTGTTTCAGTTTGATTAAAAGTGTTATGATCACTAAAATGTATTTATTTATAAGCAGGCTGGTTGGTTAGTTTGCTAACGCTAGCTAGCTATTCCACCAACACTGGCAGTGAGCTGCAGGGGTGTTATGCCGTTGCTACCGGGTCTGGAGCTGTCCTTGTCCGCTGAAGCTTCGATCAGATCAGTACAGGTCGAGGTCGGCAGCGAAGCTTTCTAACGATGTTTCCACGCTGGCCGATCCCCACTGATGACGGTCCATCTGCGGCTGCAGGACCTGAAGCTCACCGCCATTGTTTCAGTTTGACTGTTAAAAAGTGTTTAGATAATTAAAAGGTATTTATTTAGAAGTGGGCTGGCTGCTAGTTATCTATCTAAGGCGGTGACAATGGTGTAATGATTCAGATGGACTCCCAAGACAAGACGGTTCTCACTATTGACACTATTTTCACACAGAGAGAAATCCTGAAAGGAGAGCAAAAAAATAGAATCGAGAGCAAAGACTTGGGTTTTGAGAGTGAGAAGAAAAACGTTTTGAGAGAAACACTTTTTTGAGAGAATTGTTTTTCACACTGATAGCAAAAAAATATATATTTGAGAGTTTAAAAAAGTATTTTGAGAGAGATTTTACGTTTTGAGAGAATTTGTTTTTTTTCACACTGATAGCAAAAATATATATTTGAAAGTTTAAAAAAATATTTTGAAAGAGATTTTTAGCTATTGCTATGAAAAAAAAATTCTCTCATAAAACGCTTTTTTGCTGTCAGTGTGATAACTTTTTCTCTCACATATTTTTTTTTTCTTTCTCTCAGATCATTTATTTTCTCGCATGTAATAAAGAAACAAATCTAGCTCCATACATGTGGACTTGGTTGCATCAAAAAATAAACTGTAAGCAGCTTCAAAACACGATCGCGGTTTTATTTTTGAATTGCGCACCGAAAGTGTGGCGTTATCGTCTCAACTCTGTGGATCAATTTAAGAGCGCTATTAGGCAACATTACCTGTTAGAGTGATGTAACTGCGGTGCCGAGAGAGACGCGTACCAGGCTATCTTCTCTTATTTGTAGTGTTTTTTTTTTCTTTTAAAGTAAACAATTAGCCTAATGGCATGTGTTTTGCTCAGTTCCCAATGTTAACTACGTTTTAGGACCGTGATTGCCAGAGAGAACCAGCACTTTACAGGCAAGGCTCCAGCGAGAGCGTTTACCCATCGCGCATCTGTCGATTCAGAACACAGTGTAGAAAAATATAGAAATAGCACTATTGCACTGAACTGAAAAATGAGGTACGGATTGGTGGTTGTTACAGCTGGGTTTACAGGTTTGCTCAGCTTTAGCCTCCTCGCTGTGGCCATCGGGACTGATTACTGGTACATAATCGTCGATATGAACAAACCCAACTGCTCATGTTCAGAGGACCTAAGTTCACATTCTGGACTGTGGAGAATTAATGAAGGTATGTAAACTCAATTTAAGCCTACATAGCATGTAGTTTCTGAGTTTTCATTCAGAGGGAATACGTCTTTATACTCAAGTAGCCTGTATTGTGTGAGCTCAGCTTTATTAAAATAGGCTACAGCCCTAATTTTTCCTGAATGAGTTTATTTGCGGCTTCCCACCGTGGGATAATTGTGGGAAGCCTTCATCATGTGGCATCAACGCAAACCACGTTAAAAAAAAACTTGTTGCCACCTGTAAATTCCAGTAAGCTATTGGTCGTCTGTAATTTTGAAAGAAGAAGAAAAAAACTGTTACATGTAATGCCATTAAACATCCATACAGTGTTCACGGATCATCTCTCTCTCTCTCTCTCTCTCTCTCTCGCTTTGTCTCTGTTTCTGTCTCTGTCATGTTACTGCATAGCCATGTTCATTGTCAGCAGCAGTCAAGGCAAGGCAGACGGGTTATTAGCTGAATAATTAACTCCACAATGAGATTCTTGAAACTACACTTTTTCTTCAGAGAGTAGGCTATAATAAATATAACAACTGTAGCAACTGTAACCCCTCACACATCTGTATCAAACCCTGGCAGCTGCAGGTGAACATGCATGGAGGCTACAACAAGATTAAAAAGGATATTCTTGGACACACAGCTGCAATATAATCTGCTTGTTGGCTATACAGTTTGAGGTAGAATGTGTTGCTGGTTCATACAGCAAATGCCAATAACAAATAATGTTTGAAGCATTGCACCTGACATAAAACTGGAACATGCACTGACACAATATTGGTATATCATCTAATGCACTGGCTAAACTCACAGAAGCAGCAACTTGAGCTTTATTCTGCACAGAGGTGCAAAACTGTTGCATATGCAAGGCTAAGGAAATACAAAGTATATGTTATACAGAGACAACTTAAATTGGTTTGATCAGTTTAAACAAACAATGTGTTGGAGTTCTAAAATGATTGTTATTTTTACAATTCTGATTTAAAGACGTTTGGTATCCAGCGGCAAATTTCTAGTCCTTCAGCTCTGTCCGCACATCTTGTCATTAATAACCTTTTCATTTGACATTTTCAGGAACAAACATGACCTCAGTCATCCATTCTTTCACAGCAAATATGTCCAGCCTGTCAGAAGTGGAAAGGCACCTTCTTGGTGAGTGGTTTTGCTCATCAACTGGCTTAGGAGTTGAACATGAGGTGGCTTTAAAGTACTGAGTCAATGATTCCTGTCAAATGTAATGTTTAGATGTAGTTGGCTGCTGAAGAGATTACATTTACAAGCAACAATATGCTGTGAGAAAATCTAAGCAAACATGAACATTTTTGCAAAGGATAGTGTTTTCTGAAACCATCCCTCTTTGCAGGTTGGACCATGAAATACAGTAATAAATTGGTTACTGTGACAGAAGCTATCTTATGCAAATCTCAACACTTCAACACTTCTTCAAGTTGATTTTTATACCCAACTGACAATCAGAATGTCTGCCTGTAGAGTAGAAATCAATCTGAAAATCTCAACTGCTTTTGCAAATAGGTTGAACTCAGCAGGGTATCCATTTTAACTGTGCTGTGAAATGTTAACTGTGCTGTGCTGTTTAAATGTGCTGACTCATTTATATTTGAATTTGAATTGCTAAACTTGAATAATTGCATTGAAAAACGGATTTTGAATCACATAATTTTGAAAGTGTATTGTTTAATTTGACTCATTGCATTGAAAAACTGAATCTGAATATTATAGTTTGAAATTGAATTTATTTGTTTGGAACTGAAATCCAATAAAATATGATCATCAATGAAAATTGAACTCTCTTTATCTTCGCATTCAGTTCTCACAATTCAAATTCAGTTCACAAATTCAGTTTCAAGTTACTGTGACAGACATCCGGGTACTTGAAGGATGAAGGAAGAGCAATAACCATGGGGTCTTTGTATGTGCATTTGTGTTTGAAGGCTTGCACAAGGTGGTGGTCATCATGTTGCCCCTCAGCCTGGTCCTGCTGGTGTTCGGATGGATCGTTGGACTTGTCAGTTCGTTAGCCAGCAGTCCCAAATTGCTGGCTGGATCAGCATCCTACGTTCTATTCTGCAGTAAGTCCACGCCAAAGTTTCTTTTTTTTGGGCCTGTGGCAAATTATTGTGCTTTGTATGTAAGCTGCTGTAAAGCAAATCCTTTGCTTAGTTAAGTCACTATGTAAGATGTTCAGCACAGAAAAAAAGTGTGTGGGTGGCATATTGTCTATAAATTTCAACTGCTCACTCTTACTTCTGCTCTACTTCTGACTTAAGGCAACTACAAAATCCCATTTGAACCTACTTAGACCGAGGGCCAATGGAGAAGACTGTTATTAGAGATAGAATCTGCAACCTCATAATACATATCTCTGTATTGACATTCACTATCCCAGTTGACTTAATTGCATTGCCTAAAGATCTTTTTGCTTACCCTGATATTAGAAGGGTGGAAATGTGGATTTTATAAAGGAAATAAAGAGAAAGGTACTTTTAAACAGGTGAGAACCTTCTGTGCAAGATGTCTGTCACTTTCTTCAATCCGTTTGTCACATTTTGTGATAAACAAACAACAGGATTGATTCAAGACACTCCAACGCAATTCTAGGAGCACAACCATCTGTAAGAGACCAGACTCCCATATGCTAAATGACAGTGTTGACGCCCTTTACCAAACACTACAACAACGCTGTACACTGGTGTGAACAGTTTGTAACAAGAATAATAATAAGAATAAGAATAACTTTTATTTGCATAGCACCTATCATAAAACCCAATGACACTTTACAGAATAACGGGGAAACGGGAGGTGGTAGGCTGCGGTAATATATATAGTATATAGTTATATTCATGGCCTCGTGGTTAATCCACATATCAGGCCGGTTGGATTGTATAAATTAACATTCTGATTAATAGCGGGGATGAAATAATAATTAAGGAGGAAAATATTAATAATGGTCTCTTAAATGTGAATTACATAGTTACAGAGCTGCTGCAGTAGACAGCGTCATCTGTCAAGTTTATAACTATAGTGTTTAGTTTTGCTGTCTAAATGTCCCACAATATTGGACAACAAAAAAGCTGCAGGACAGTTTCTAAATTCTAATCAGTGAAAATGCCCATATTTGCTCACCCTACTTCTTCTTTAAACTGCAGGTCACCGTTACTTTGGTTCTTGTTGTTCAGCCCTAGATGCTGCGCATGGACTGATTGTCCGCTGAGCTGGTCTTCAGCTGCCTGGCTAAAAAGCTGGTACCCTTTTTAGCATCATAAAACTATGATATTGATTTAAAAAACATAATTACAAACATTAATCAAAAGCTAATGTCAATGTTTATCAAAGGACAAAAGAACCATGTAGTACATGCTTAATCTTTGTTAGAATGTCAAGCCCAATCATTTTATGGAACTTCCACAAGACAACTTCCTACAAGAGAGATAATAGACAAGAAATAATACATGGTTTCTGATTCTTTAGTTGGATGAAACAACATTCAAATGTGCACACTAAAAGTTAACTTCAATAATGAAAATGTATTTGCCTCATTTATTATCATACATCAGATCACAACATTATGGAATATGGCAACTTCAGTGTTAGTGCAAAAGTAGCAATTAAGCACAAACTGTTTCTGGTGCGTCTCGTGCAGCTTTGTCTCAGGATTGCTTGCTCCTGTGGCTGGGTTGGCTCAGTGGGTAGAGCAGGAACACATATACTTTGAGGATTATTCCTTGACGCAGAAGTCCAGGGTTTGACTCTGACCTGTGATGATTTCCTGCATGTCTTCCCTTTCTTACCTAGCTGTCCTATCAAATAAAGACAGAAAAGCCCAAAGAATAATCTTTAAAAAAAAATAATTGCTTGTTTCAGGACAATTAGATGGCTCTCTCTCTGCTGATGGGAATTGCTTATTCTGTGAAACTCTCTCCTTTGCTTGAACAGCAGGACAGCCTATCTGTGAGGGAACTAGAACTTAAATGGCTCACATAACACAAAATAACTTGAATTAATAGTTCATTGAAGATCAGAAACACTCGTATCTGTTGACTAAGTATGAAGCTGGCCAAGAAATACTTCCAGCATGTAACTTACTGTAAAAACATGTCATTGTCATTTTTACATTTTTGTTTGTGTACTGATTGAACAAACAAGATATAATTTGTAAATTACGGATCTGTGGGAGGTGCTGGTGGGCAGATTATCTGACAGATGCTTTGACAGTGAGAGGCTAGTTGTTTCCCCCCTGCTTCCAGTCCTTATGGTAAGCTAATTGTCTTCTAGCTATAGCCTTGTACTTTAAGGACAGATTTGAGAGTGGTATCAATCTCATCTCAATGTGCGCAAGAAAGTAAACAAAGCTAATTTCTCAAAATGTCATACTATTCATTTAAAGCAAATAGAGCAAACAATCAATGTGTTATGGGAAAAAAAAATCCAATGATTGAATGCATTTTGCAAAATGAACACACATAAAATGCTTCCAGCTACTCACCTTCAGTAATGATGAATTTGGGTATGACAATCCAGACTGAAGTCTAATTAATTATTTATTATCTTTGTACTTCATCATCAGCAATACCACAGGCCGAGCAATCGGCCCATTCATGATACACCTGTGTGGAATATCCAGCAATCAGTGCACTAGTATATTTGATTTAAAACAGGTGACACAATAGAATTTACCTTGATAAATTGTCAAAAAGTTTTAGTTTCAAGAGATGAACTGCAAATCAGTGTGCAGAAATTTGCATTATATAGTTATTTACATTATGTCTATTTGAGAACAGCTAACAACCATTGATTCTATTTGAGAGATAAATTTAGAATAAGTCTAATAACTTTAATTCAGATGAAATGATTACAAATGGCAACAACTTGCTAACAACTAGCACTCTGGCAGTAGTGCCAGTTGTTAGCAAATATAGCCATTACAAATGAAAATGAAAAAACACAAATTGGAGTTGAACCAGCAATGGATACCATTCATAGAGAAGCACACAAAGTAGAAGAAGGGATGTTCAATTCGCTCTGAATAGGTGCAGATGAGCGATCTTGCTAAAAATTTTGTGCTTCAATTTACTTCAGTGAAAAAGAAAACACCCCTTTAGACACAAGCTAAATCAAACCCAAAAGTGACAGATGGTAACCTATATGCAAACACAAGTTTAATGTTGAGCCATGTGTCAATATGTCTTTGAAAATCCATTCTGAACACTTATGTCATGTACAGCACTGCTGATTAACATGACCTCAGGTCTGATTCTGCAGCCCTGCAACTTGAGCTTGTTTTAAAAAACTACCTTCACTCCATTAAAACTTTAAAATTGGTATGGGAAGCACAATGAACAAATCCTTAGTGTGGTATTGGTGCAAAAAGAGCTCAGACCTCACATAAAAAGCAAGTGAAGTCATACTGCACACAGATGACTACACACAAAATGGATCAACTGTAGAGAAGAACTAAAGGTGAAAACTCTGTCTCACTGTTTTTGTTCCAGTGCTGCCTGCTCTTTTCATATCACCAACTGTCTTTGAAAAGGCACTTGCCGGTATATAACAACCTCTTGTTTAGTTTTATAAGTGTCCCAGATTTTACAAATACAGTATGTAGGATATTACTACAGACATTCATGTTCTTACATTGTTACTTCCTCTTTTGCTATTTAAACGCCAGTGAGTCTGATTTGTCAATGCAGCGGCTGGAAACACACGTACTCAGAGCTGTCCACTTGTGACTGAGTCACTCACATTGGATTTTAATACCAGGTGGAAATGCAACAGAGGATTTGCTTGCCCTCTATGAAAGGCAGGTCTGCAGAACCCGTTGTACCTCCTATAGCACTGTGTATGACATTTGTACTTGCTATCCTTTCTTTCTTTTTCTCTCTCTCTCTCTCTCTCTCGCTCTCTCTCTCTCCATCTCTCTACCAATTGCTTGTCTGACAATTAGCCACGCTACATGATAGACATCAAGAGACAAGTCCACAGTTGTGATTTCAAATCAATTACTGGTTAATTGCAGCAGGTAATTGTTCAGTATGTTGTGGTTCCTTCCATGTTGCTACACTAAAAGTCAGTCTAAATTGTGCACATAGTGGTATTCGGGGTTGGTAGTCAGTCGTGTGTTGTTTTGTCAGCACACCTCTGCAGTAATTTTAAAAACTTTACCTTAAGTCTGTTTGGGAATCAAAAAAGAAACCTAATAAAACCATCAAACCAATATCAGGTTCCTCCTGTTGAGTATATGTTCAAATTGTATTTAAAATCATTTTGCTGAATCAATTAGCATATGAATGAGATCATTGTTTATTTGTGTAATGGCTTTTAAATTTGTTAATGCTTTAAGATTTTACTAACTGTTTTCTATGTATGGCTTTAGTCTATGTTATCTAATACAATCCTTTGAGTTAAGCAAAGACAATAACGTTGGAAAAGGATTTTTTTTGTTGTTGTGCATTATCACCGTAATGATCAATTGTAAAAACTGGATCAAGGGTCTCATGCCTAGAGATCTCATTACAATTCCTCAAGATGGATCCATTTCCATGTAACAGGCACAAGAGTATGTCTTTAAATCTGGAGGATTTGTTTTTCTTCCAATGGTGTCATCTGTTTGTTTCTTTGCACTATAACAGGTCTTTTTACCTTGTCGGGGGTGAGCATCTACATCAAATACTCAAACCTGGCCATGGTGGAGTTCCAGCGTATTGTGTCTCCAGAGAACCTTGCCCGTGTGGACGTGTCCTTCGGATGGTCCTTAACCGCAGCCTGGCTGTCCTACAGCATGGAGTTGGCCACTGGCCTGCTGCTTATGCTAGCTGCCAGGATAAGCCAAACGAAAGGACGCTATGATTCTGGCGTAGCCATTGCCTAGTTATGAATGGATATTAATTACTGTACATATATACAGCAATTGTTTCGTCTTTGAATCTGTTTTTGCAGTGTTTCACAGTAAATTTAGCTTTTTGTAGTAGGTGTAGCTGATAAAGCATTTTGGACGAGTTGATTCAGCAGTAGGTTTTCTGTGAGACTTGTCTTGAAATCTTAAAACAACTTAATCTATGAGAAAAATGCAAATTCCCTGTCCTGCAATATGAACACAGGCAAAATAAGAATTGAAGAAGCATGGGACCATTTTCTTTTTGACGTGTGCTATACAGATATTTTAAGGAGGAGTTCTCCACCTCTTCTACACACTGTACACTGCAGTTAAATATGGTTCATATCAGTGGATCAAGAGGTTTCGTTTAAGTGATTCTGCAGAAGATAACCACCTCAATGGAGCAACCTAGATTCCAGCACATAGTCACAACTAGTTCAGTTTCTAGTATTTCATGATGGAAAAGCTGCTGCATTGATGTTTTAGAGAAATTTAGCATTTGGCTGATTTAAGACAATTTAAGACAATATTGGCTTGTGACTTAAAGAGAAAATGTTAGTTTGGGCCTCCTGATTACAAACTTCATATACCCATCCTACTAGTAAGTGCATGAATCATGGAAACAGGGCTGAAGATCAGTGCATTCTTGGGGATTCTGCAAAGTGTTTTCAGCAGTACAGATGCATGTGTTGCTGCATGCTTTGCAGTAGTAGTATGCTTTTACAACGGCATGATATTTAAATATTCCGTCTGTGCTGTCCACCTAGGAATGAGACTTCTCTCTTCTGCATAGAAGTAAAAACAACAAATATAACATTTAGCACTTTGTAGTGCTGTAAAGTGTATTGTGGTGTTCCATTTGTATTGTTAACTGAGACAAAAAAGCAATGAAACTCAAATCCAGCTGCATTATCTACAACAGAAAAAGGATTGATCAAATGTTTTGAAATGTCTGTGACACACTGTAATCAACTTCTGCATTATGCTCTGAAGATTTTTGTTGTGCGACAATATCTAAACATTATGCTCTGTATATTGTTTTACCTGTCCTGTACACAATACAATTCTTAAACAACAAGTCTGCCAGATTACCTAGCCACAGTGCCTCAGGTTAAATTGGGACTCCCTGCCTCTGGATGTGAATGAGGCACATCAGAAGTCAGGCCAGACAGGCAAGCAATTGTATGAAGAATTGCCAAGACAATCTGAGAGGAATTCAGAAATGTCTGACCAAAATGTTGCAACAGTGTTTTCTATAAAATAATACATTAATTCAGAATATATTGCACACTGGAAATAAAAAAAGTGTATTTAAAAGGAAATGCATTTAAAATAGTAAGGGGTATGGCATGTACTAAAAAAACAGAAAACAATAAGAAAAGTCCACAATAATCAATAATCATCCTCAAATACCATAGCAGCCTTTAGCATCCATGAACACCCTTGACATGCAGTCTTTACCACTGGTTGTTATTAATATGCATTTGCACAAAGATAATAGTGTATGTAGTGTGTTGAATCAAAGCATGCAAGGAGAACTTGTTCATCTACTCAAAAATTTTCATGAGGCCTACTTCTTTTTTGTGTGTTCAATGACAGCTTTGTCACAATTGCAGATCTTCAGTAGGCCCTATGTGTTTCTAGCAACTATTTACTACCAAGAAATATCAATTCAGAGGATGTTTTTGTATCGATAAACTGCCTGTCGATTATGAGGAAAAGTGGATCATTAAGTGGCTTAGTGAAAAAAAACAAGCTAATTAAACACAGAAACATTTAGGTATTGGAGGCCAAAATGAGAGGTAAACTTTGGACTGGCTGTGTTTTAAGTGGGAATTTTGACCCTATAGTAAGTTGTGGACCTTCACTAAACACACACATTAGTAACGTGATTTAACGTGCCTCAGTCAGTGAATCAAAGTCCAAACCTTGAAACATTGTGTCCACTCAGCTGTTTGCCAGCATCCTGCCCAGTAATCCAGTCTCAGATGGTACAGAGAGCAGAAAGCTTAGGAAGGACCAAAGCAGCAGCTCAGTCTTGCAGCCCTCCTTTAATATATCAGGTCTGCTGAAATCCCATTAAACTTTTATGGAACATAATTCAATCCACTCTGGCAGACGAACACCAAACTTGGTGCCATTACTCTTTGGTTTGTGCCTCTGTCCTTGATAGAGTGCAGTAATTTTGACTTGGACATCCTCTAGGCGCACAGATTTCATCAAAATTACTTTTTGCTGTTAGAAGGATAACCTGGGCGTTGAACAACAAAACACTGTACTAAAGGCTAACCTATCTTGTAATATTAATTATATTGTCTCCTCCCACTGTGTATTGCGTTTATTGTGAGAATGAGACTAAGGGGCCTGGTTGAGTGTCTTTCCTACTTTTAGAGGGGGGTTGTGCTGTGTTAAACTGTTTCAGCCAGCCGCATTTTGATTCACATTCCAGAGCCGGGCCTGCTAGGTCGTCGGAGTGACAGCCTGCCTTAGTGCTCCGAGCAGTTCCAGCGTCTCTTGTTGTTTTCGCCGCCGCAACTTGGTGTGTAGTTCAGGATTTAAAAGATGTATTTACAAAAGTAGCATGGTTGGAAGACAAGAAAATGGCTCTATACTCATAAACAGTCTTTCTCTCCAATAGTGTTTTATGTGTGGTAGCGTCTTTCCAGGGTTAGCCTGTAGCGTGCTCACTTACATCTTTCTTCTAACGGAATCAATCTCAATCTGAAACAATCCTCCATCAATCTCTTACTCAATGAATCTCCTCCAAAAGTAGATGGGGTTATCATCGAAGAGGACATTGTATGTTCAAACAACTTCTTGTGCGAACTACTGTTAAAAGCATGTGTATTTCAGTTTGTGGAGTGACCTTATGGAATGGACTGAACAATGACATCAAACAGAGCCATAGCTCATTCAGTTCAAAAATAGAAATCATTACTGGACCAATACAGAAAAGAATAGACCGAAACATAGAAATGTAATTTTTTTTATTTTGTGGTTTTAATTTTTTGGTTTTGTCTAGCAACATTGCTGATTGTTCAAGATAATTTTTTAAAAAAATTAACAAGTCTGCAATGGCTGGGTCAAATCAGCATCCACAAACATACCCCTCATGTGACGTGCCAGTACTGGCCCTGTGGGCTAACTACATTGATTTCTTAAAAGACCAGAACTGATATCGTAACTCACTCAAAACCTTTTCTTGGGGCTCTTTTTAAAACTCCCAAACATGCAATCACTCTTTGTGAACTTGTCTTTGTCATGAGTCTAGACTTTTGCCTATGTAAAGAAGCTTTTGAACTGTTCCAGACATCAAGCTAATTAAGCTTTCAGCTTCTGTGTGTCATTGCTCAAACATGTTAAAATCATGGGTAAAGTGCGCCCTCAATAAACCTCTATCAGCCATGTAGTGTAGCTTTTTTTCCATTTGTTGCCATCACGGGGTTAACATAATATGTTACAGTACATATTCTGGACCGCACTGTGGAAGCTCATATAGTTACTGGACCCTAATGCGTTCATATGTCATAATCATATGGCCATACAGCATGCAGTACACCATTTATTTTAC
>NW_022603777.1:0-25728 GCF_008692095.1 Etheostoma spectabile | reverse complement strand
CTTCATGGCTCAGGGTTAGGTTATTGTAAATACATCCTGTCCTGGGGGGTCAGTTATTGTAAATACATCCTGTCCTGGGGGGTTAGGTTATTTTAATACATCTGTCCTGGGGGTTAGGGTTAGGTTTATTGTAAGTACATCCTGTCCTGGGGGTTTAGGTTATTGTAAATACATCCTGTCCTGGGGGGTTAGGTTAGGTTATTGTAAATACATCCTGTCCTGGGGTTAGGGTTATGTTTATTGTAATACATCTGTCCTGGGGGGTCAAGGTAGGTTATTGTAATACATCCTTTCCTGGGGGGTTAGGTTACTGAAATATATCCTGTCCTGGGGGGTCAGGTTAGGTATTGTAAATCATCCTGTCCTGGGGGGTTAGGTTATTGTAAAACATCCTGTCCTGGGGGTTAGGGTTATGTTATTGTAAAACATCCTGTCCTGGGGGTCAAGGTTAGGTTATTGTAAATACATCCTTTCCTGGGGGTTAGTTACTGTAAATTATCCTGTCCTGGGGGTCAGGGTTAGTTATTGTAAATACATCCTGTCCTGGGGGTTTAGGTATTGTAAATACATCCTGTCCTGGGGGGTTAGGGTTAGGTTATTGTAAATACATCCTGTCCTGGGGGGTTAGGTTAGGTTATGTAAATACATCCTGTCCTGGGGGGTCAAGGTTAGGTCACTGTAAATATATCCTGTCCTGGGGGGTCAGGTTAGGTTATTGTAAAACTTACTTCCTGTCCTGGGGGTTAGGTTTAAATGTAAATGTGCTGATTTATATAGCGCTTTTCTAGTCTAACGACTACTCAAAGCGCTTTTACATCTACAGGAAACATTCACCATTCAGAAACTTCATACAGGGCTGCCGTACAAGGTGCCACCTGCTCATCAGATAAACATTCACACACATCACACTCCGACACTCCGGGGCAACTCAGGGTTCAGTGTCTTGCCCAAGGACACTTCGACAATGACTGCAGGGGCAGGGATCGAACCACCAACCTTCCGATTGGCAGGCAACCGCTCTACCACTGAGCCACAGCCGCCCCCAGGTTAGGTTATTGTAAATACATCCTGTCCTGGGGGGTTAGGTTATTGTAAATACATCCTGTCCTGGATGTCCCTTCAAAAACTCTAATGGAATATCAAGGAAGGGATAGAGGGACCCTGCCCGGTGGAAGCCCGGGGCTTGTGAGCGAGCGCCTGGTGGCCGGGTTTGCCACGGAGCCCAATCGGGCACAGCCTGAAGAAGCAACGTGGCACTTCTCCCGCCAGCCCATGGGCTCACCACCTGTGGGAGGATCCAAAGGGGTCGGGTGCGCTGCCACATGGGTGGCGGCGAAGGTCAGGGGCTTCGACGGACCAGACCCGGGCAGCAGAGGCTGGCTCTGTGGATGTGGAATGTCACCTCTCTGTGGGGGAAGGAGCCGGAACTTGTGCGGGAGGCGGAGCGCTATCAGTTAGATCGGGTGGGGCTTACCTCTATGCACAGTCTCGTTCTGGAACCGTACTCCTAGATAGGGGTTGGACCCTGTCCACTCTGGAGTTGCCCAGGGTGTGAGGCGCCGGGCGGTGTGGGGATACTCACAAGCCCCGGCTGAGTGCTGCTGCGTTGGAGTTTACCCGGTGGACGAGAGGGTCGCCTCCCTACGCCTGCGGGTGCTGGGGGAAAACTCTGACTGTTGTTTGTGCGTATGCACCAAACAAGAGTTCGGATATTCGGCCTTCTTGGAGACCTTGAATGGAGTCCTGTATGGGGGCTCCAGTGGGGCTCCATTGTTCTCCTGGGGACTTCAACGCACACGTGGGCAATGATGGAGATACTTGGAGAGGCGTGATTGGGAGGAACGGCCTCCCTGATCTAAACCAGAGCGTTGTCTGTTGTTGGACTTCTGTGCTAGTCATGGATTGTCCATCACAAACACCATGTTCGAACATAGGGATGTTCATACGTGTACGTGGTACCAGAGCACCTAGGCCAAAGGTCAATGATCGATTTTATAATCGTTTCATCTGATCTGAGGCCGTATGTTTTGGACCTCGGGCCCAAACGTGTAGTGTGGGTAACTGGGAACGTCTGAAGAGGCCCCTTTCGACGACTTTCAACTCGCACCTCCGGCGGAGCTTTTCGTGCATCCCTGTGGAGGCTGGGGCATTGAACCTGAGTGGACAATGTTCAAAGCTTCCATTGCTAAAGCTGCGGCAGCGAGCTGTGGTCTTAGGGTCTTAGGTGCCTCAAGGGGCGGAAACCCACGAACACCCTGGTGGACCCGTGGTCAGGAAGCCGTCCGACTGAAGAAGGAGTCTTTCCGGGATATGTTATCCCGGAGGACTCCGAGGGCAGTTGCAGGGTACCGACGGGCCCGAAGGGCTGCAGCCTCTGCCGTGACAGAGGCAAAGCAGCAGGTGTGGGAGAAGTTCGGAGAAGACATGGAGAAGGACTTTCGGTCGGCCAAAGGTGCTTCTGGAAAACCGTTTGCCACCTCAGGAGGGGGAAGCGAGGGATCATCCAAGCTGTATACAGTAAGGATGGGACGTTGTTGACCTCAAGTGGGGAGGTAATAGAGCGGTGGAAGGAGCACTTTGAGGAACTCCTAAATCCAGCTGACATGCCCTCTGTGGTGGAGGCAGAGCAGGAGGATGATGGGGGATTGTCGTCAATTTCCCTGGTGGAAGTCGCTGAGGTAGTCAAACAACTCCACAGCGGCGAAGCCCCAGGGATTGATGAGATCCGTCCAGAAATGCTGAAAGCTCTGGGTGTGGAGGGGCTGTCTTGGTTGACACGCCTCTTCAACATTGCGTGGAAGTCTGGGACGTGCCTAGGAGTGGCAGACCGGGGTGGTGGTTCCCCTCTTCAAAAAGGGGGACCAGAGGGTGTGTGCCAACTACAGGGGTATCACACTTCTCAGCCTCCCTGGTAAAGTCTACTCCAAGGTGCTGGAAAGGAGGGTTCGGCCGATAGTCGAACCTCGGATTGAAGAGGAACAATGCGGATTCGTCCTGGCCGTGGAACAACGGATCAGATCTTTACTCTCGCAAGGATGCTGGAGGGGGCCTGGAGTATGCCCACCAGTCTACATGTGTTTTGTGGATCTGGAGAAGGCGTATGACCGGTCCCCAGGGAGAAATTGTGGGAGGTGCTGCGGGAGTATGGGGTGAGGGGTCCCTTCTCAGGGCCATCCAATCTCTGTATGACCAAAGCGAGAGCTGGGTCCGGGTTCTCGGCAGTAAGTCGGACTCGTTCAGGTGAGGGTTGGCCTCCGCCAGGGGCTGCGCTTTGTCACCAATCCTGTTTGTAATATATATGGACAGGATATCGAGGCGTAGTCGGGCGGGGGGGGTTTGCAGTTCGGTGGGCTCAGGATCTCATCGCTGCTTTTTTTTGATGATGTGGTCCTGATGGCATCATTGGTCTGTGACCTTCAGCACTCACTGGATCGGTTCGCAGCCGAGTGTGAAGCGGCTGGGATGAGGATCAGCACCTCTAAATCTGAGGCCATGGTTCTCAGCAGGAAACCGATGGAGTGCTTTCTTTGGGTAGGGATTGAGTCCTTACCTCAAGTGAAGGAGTTTAGTACCTTGGGGTCTTGTTCGCGAGTGAGGGGACCATGGAGCGTGAGATTGGTCGGAGATCGGAGCAGCCGGTGCGGTATTACATTCTGTTTATCGCACCGTTGTGACGAAAAGAGAGCTGAGCCAGAAGGCAAAGCTCTTGATCTAACGGGCAATTTTCGTTCCTACCCTCACCTATGGTCATGAAGGCTGGGTCATGACCGAAAGAACGAGATCCAGGGTACAAGCTGCCGAAATGGGTTTCCTCAGGAGGGTGGCTGGCGTCTCCCTTAGAGATAGGGTGAGAAGCTCAGTCATCCGAGAGGAGCTCGGAGTAGAGCCGCTGCTCCTTCGCGTTGAAAGGAGCCAGTTGAGGTGGTTCGGGCATCTGGTAAGGATGCCTCCTGGGCGCCTCCCTAGGGAGGTGTTCCAGGCACCTCCAGCTGGGAGGAGGCCCCGGGGAAGACCCAGGACTAGGTGGAGAGATTATATCTCCAACCTGGCCTGGGAACGCCTCGGGATCCCCCAGTCGGAGCTGGTTGATGTGGCTCGGGAAAGGGAAGTTTGGGGTCCCCTACTGGAGCTGCTGCCCCCGCGACCCGACACCGGATAAGCGGATGAAGATGGATGGATGGATCCTGTTCTGGGGGGTTAGAGTTAGGTTATTGTAAATACATCCTGTCCTGGGGGGTCAGGGTTAGGTTATTGTAAATACATCCTGTCCTGGGGGGTTAGGGTTAGGTTAGATGTTTGCTTATTGGCTGTTGGTTATCCTTGTTGCTTATTGGCTGTTGTTTATCCTTGTTGCTTATTGGCTGTTGGTTATCCTAGTTGCTTATTGGCTGTTGGTTATCCTTGTTGCTTATTGGCTGTTGGTTATCCTTGTTGCTTATTGGCTGTTGGTTATCCTTGTTGCTTATTGGCTGTTGGTTATCCTTGTTGCTTATTGGCTGTTGGTTATCCTTGTTGCTTATTGGCTGTTGGTTATCCTTGTTGCTTATTGGCTGTTGGTTATCCTTGTTGCTTATTGGCTGTTGGTTATCCTTGTTGCTTATTGGCTGTTGGTTATCCTTGTTGCTTATTGGCTGTTGGTTATCCTTTGGGGGATTTATCTCGTTGCTGAAGGCCGTTTTCAGAGTTTTCTGCTGCAGTTCTTCCTTTTAGCTTTCGTAAATTTGTTGAGCTCTTTAGCGTGACGCGTCTTCAAATGTTTAATTAAGTTGCTGCTGTTGAAATTTGCAACTCTCGTACCACCCCTCGAAACTGCTTCTTTAGCTTGTTTTAAGGAGGCGTTAGGTGATCAGTTCTTCTTCGCCCCTCTAAAACAGCAGTGCAACTATTTTAAGATCAGCAAAGAAGAACTGTGTCCGAGCTAACGGAGCTAACCAGTAAATAGATTCCTATTTCTAATAGTTTACGTGGTGTCGGATCGATGCCTGGACTCCAGTACTTGATGATACCGATGCCATTTTCAGCAGTATCAGAGGCATTTCTGATACTGGCATCAGAATCAGAACATCTCTACATGTAGTAGATCCAGATTAAAGACCTGGTCCTTCTGCTGTTACCAAATCCTTAGAGAGAGAGAGAGGTTAGAGAGAGTGAGACAGGTTAGAGAGAGAGACAGGTTAGAAAGAGACAGGTTAGAGAGAGAGACAGGTTAGAGAGAGAGACAAGTTAGAGAAGAGAGACAGGTTAGAGAGAGAGACAAGTTAGAGAGAGACAGGTTAGAGAGAGAGACAGGTTAGAAAGAGACAGGTTAGAGAGAGACAGGTTAGAGAGAGAGACAGGTTAGAAAGAGACAGGTTAGAGAGAGAGACAAGTTAGAGAGAGACCGGTTAGAAAGAGACAGGTTAGAGAGAGACAGGTTAGAGAGAGAGACAGGTTAGAGAGAGACAGGTTAGAGAGAGAGAGACAGGTTAGAGAGAGAGACCGGTTAGAGAGAGACAGGTTAGAGAGAGAGAACAGGTTAGAGGAGAGAGACAGGTTAGAGAGAGAGACAGGTTAGAGAGAGAGACAGGTTAGAGAGAGACAGGTAGAGAGAGAGAGACAGGTTAGAGAGAGAGACAGGTTAGAAAGAGAGACAGGTTAGAGAGAGACAGGTAGAGAGAGAGACAGTTTAGAGAGAGACAGGTTAAAGAGAGAGACAGGTTAGAGAGAGAGACAGGTTAGAGAGAGAGAGACAGGTTAGAGAGAGAGAGACAGGTTGAGAGAAAGACAGGTTAGAGAGAGAGACAGGTTAGAGAAGAGAGAGAGACAGGTTAGAGAGAGAGACAGGTTAGAGAGAGAGACAGGTTAGAGAGAGAAGGTTAGAGAGAGACAGAGGTTAGAGAGAGAGAGACAGGTTAGAGAGAGAGAGACAGGTTAGAGAGAGACAGGTTAGAGAGAGACAGGTTAGAGAGAGACAGGTTAGAGAGAGAGAGACAGGTTAGAGAGAGAGAGACAGGTTAGAGAGATAGAGACAGATTAGAGAGAGAGACAGGTTAGAGAGAGAGACAGGTTAGAGAGAGAGAGACAGGTTAGAGAGAGAGAGACAGGTTAGAAAGAGAGACAGGTTAGAGAGAGACAGGTTAGAGAGAGAGACAGTTTAGAGAGAGACAGTTAAAGAGAGAGACAGGTAAGAGAGAGAGACAGGTTAGAGAGAGAGAGACAGTTAGAGAGAGAGAGACAGGTTGGAGAGAAAGACAGGTTAGAGAGAGAGACAGGTTAGAGAGAGAGAGAGAGACAGGTAGAGAGAGAGAGAGAGACAGGTTAGAGAGAGGACAGGTTAGAGAGAGACAGGTTAGAGAAAGACAGGTTAGAGAGACAGGTTAGAGAGAGAGAGACAGGTTAGAGAGAGAGAGACAGGTTAGAGAGAGAGACAGGTTAGAGAGAGAGACAGGTTAGAGAGAGACAGGTTAGAGAGAGAGAGGGTTAGAGAGAGAGAGACAGGTTAGAGAGAGAGATAGGTTAGAGAGAGAGAGACAGGTTAGAGAGAGAGAGAGACAGGTTAGAGAGAGAGACAGGTTAGAGGGAACCCAGCTGTGTGAGAGAGTGATGTAATGACCCCCCCCCCTCCTTTCAGGGTGGAGCCTGCTGGAGTCAGATGGTTGACACCAGGTCTGAAGAAGTGTAAGTGTGTTTTTAATTTCATTCATCAGACTGTGACATCACTCATTCAACCCTGTGATGTCATCACCAAAGAGCTGATTGGTTAATAACTGCAGCTGTGTTGTGTCTCGTTGTCTCCGTCAGATTCCTGTGAACTCACAGTCGACACCAACACGGTGAACAGGAGACTCAAACTGTCTCACAACAACAGGACGGTGACCCTGGTGCAGGAGGATCAGCCATATCCTGGTCATCCAGAGAGGTTTGAGTCCAGGTATCAGCTGCTGTGTAGAGATGGTCTGACTGGTCGCTGTTACTGGAGGTCCAGACCAGAGGAGAGGTTCATATATCAGTGAGTTACAGAGGAATCAGGAGGAGAGGAGACAGGAGGGACTGTGTGTTTGGACGTAATGATCAGTCCTGGAGTCTGGACTGTGATGATGGTCGTTACTCTGTCCGTTACAATAACAGAGAAACCTCCGTCTCCGTCCCCCGTGGCTCTGGTAGAGTAGCAGTGTATGTGGACTGTCCTGCTGGCTCTCTGTCCTTCTACACAGTCTCCTCTGACTCACTGATCCACCTCCACACATTCAACACCTCATCCACTCAGACCCTCTATCCTGGGTTTGCGTTCTGGTCTCGGGGCTCCTCAGTGTCTCTGAGTCCTGTGTAGGACGGAGAGTCTCCTCCTGTCTCTCACTGCTGATCAGCTGAGTCTGGACAGGATCACACACACACACACACACACACACACACACACACGCACACACACACACACACACACCCACACACACACACACACACAAACACAACCACAGACAGAGTACACAACACAAAACTTCAAAATAAAAGCACTTCATGTGTCGGTTTGCAGGAAGACTAAATTCCTGTTATATACCTATACATATATCTATATATATATATATATATATATATATATATATATATATATATATATATATATATATATATATATATCACATATCAGCTGTAAACCAAGTACTGTAAATACTGTAATACTGATTTTTAATCACTATAATCTTCTTTAGACAACCTTAGTTTGAAACTAAACATGAAGTTCTTATTCCAGAGCTTTACTACCATTTTACAACAACGCAGTACTGCAGTACAAC
The DNA here is from genome assembly GCF_008692095.1 of Etheostoma spectabile. Taxonomy (NCBI): domain Eukaryota; kingdom Metazoa; phylum Chordata; class Actinopteri; order Perciformes; family Percidae; genus Etheostoma; species Etheostoma spectabile. The sequence continues at coordinate 17,959 of NW_022603777.1, read as the reverse complement.
GGTGAGGTACTTTTACTAGAGTATCTTCATTTTCTCCTACTTGCCTATTGTGCGTTTTAATGATCTGTTTGTATAGTTTTACTTTGCATATTCACGTACATTTTACTATATATGATGAGTAATCTACGATGTATTAAAGTGGATAAAGAGACTTTACTTTAACTAGTACTCATCCCAGCTTAGAGACAGTAATGTTGTAGTATAATTACTCTAAATGACAGTAACTAGTACTCATCCCAGTTTAGAGACAGTAATGTTGTAGTATAATTACTCTAAATGACAGTAACTAGTACTCATCCCAGTTTAGAGACAGTAATGTTGTAGTATAATTACTCTAAATGACAGTAACTAGTACTCATCCCAGTTTAGAGACAGTAATGTTGTAGTATAATTACTCTAAATGACAGTAACTAGTACTCATCCCAGTTTAGAGACAGTAATGTTGTAGTATAATTACTCTAAATGACAGTAACTAGTACTCATCCCAGTTTAGAGACAGTAATGTTGTAGTATAATTAATCTAAAGGACAGTAACTAGTACTCATCCCAGTTTAGAGACAGTAATGTTGTAGTATAATTACTCTAAATGACAGGAACTAGTACTCATCCCAGTTTAGAGACAGTAATGTTGTAGTATAATTACTCTAAATCACAGTAACTAGTACTCATTCCAGTTTAGAGACAGTAATTTTGTAGTATAATTACTCTAAATGACAGGAACTAGTACTCATCCCAGTTTAGAGACAGTAATGTTGTAGTATAATTACTCTAAATGACAGGAACTAGTACTCATCCCAGTTTAGAGACAGTAATGTTGTAGTATAATTACTCTAAATGACAGGAACTAGTACTCATCCCAGTTTAGAGACAGTAATGTTGTAGTATAATTACTCTAAATGACAAGAACTAGTACTCTATAATATATTACGTGGACTTGTCTCATGTTAGTTTGAGTTCTGTCTCTTTTCACAATAAAAGCATGAAGTTCCTGTGAGAGTTTGTGGTCTTTCTGTTTAAGTTTTATAAACTAGGAATGCGCCAGATGAGCAAAATATCCAAGTGGGAAAAATATTAAAATAAAAATCAAGTGTGATACTTAAAGGGTAACTTGTTTTTTCTTTTTTCAACCTGGACCCTATTTGATTACATTTTTGTGTCTAATGACTGATTGGAACGACAATGTTTGACATTGGTCCAGCATTGAAACAAGCTACAATGGAAGTTAATAGGGAAATTTTCCAGCTTGTATTTACCTGACCTGGACCAGGAGGTTGGTAGCCAGGAAGACCGGCCAACCCTTCTACATCCCTGGTCGTACCGGGAACAGGTGGTTGGTAGCCAGGAAGACCGGCCAGCCCTTCTACATCCCTGGTTGTACCTGGACCAGGAGGTTGGTTTTGACTCCATCTACTGGATCATTTGCAGTAATTGCCTTACTGTTTAATTACCTTACTGTTTAATAATAAAAAGACACGGACACTGGCCAGGGACAGGTAGGGTTGGCTGTGGTGGGCCATGCAGAAACCTTAATTGCTAGACCTCTTCCCAAACCCTTCTCTGAGCAGGCTGCTGGTCTCCTTGCCCTCACTGAAGCATGTAGACTGCCAGGCTCATCCCTGACTATCTACACGGACTCCAGGTGGGCTTTTGGACTAGTGCAGGACTTTGGGGCAGTGTGGAAACACCGAAACCCCTGAAATATGATGGTACGCCCATGTTGCATCATCCACTGATCAATGACCTTCTGACAGCCATCTTACCTCCATCACAAGTAGGCATATGGAGATGTTCTGCCCCCACACACGCTACACCACAGGAAAGACTACAGTGGGAAAGTGCTGGGTGCAACTTCAACGAGGGGGTCTGGCAGGGACCAGGTTCTACACCTTGTCCTCCACACCAGTTCTTCCCACATTACCTTAAGAACCTTGAGGCTCTGTCCAGAGCTCACAGAGTTAAACTTGTTCTCCTCAGCCGTTGCTGACACTTTGTACTCCTCTAGCTTTAATCCTCTGATTTCAGTCCCCCCCAGAGGGACTAATACCTCAGCAACTCACATAGATAATATCTTTACTAATGTACATAACAAGAATATTAAATCTGGTGTCCTGTGTATTGATGTGGCTGATCACTGTCCCATATTTCTAATCACTGGTAACAAGAGCAACAATTGCCCCCCTTTGCAAAATATTAAATATAGACGAATTTTCAGTGATGAAACGTGGTAAATTTCAGACACGCTTTAAGTCAATGATCATGGAGTGAAATCTATCAAACAGATCCTCAGAAGGCTTTTCATTGGTTATAAAATATGTGACGCAGGTTTACACCTCATGTTGTCCCGTCCAATCAGAGCCTTTGAAACACAAGTTGTCCAAACCGTGGATAACTCCAGCTATCATAAAGTCATTAAAAACTAAAATAGATTATATAAAAAATACCTTCTTTGTCCTTTAATCTGACGCAATTTAATGACCTCCTAATTGCATCAGACGAAGGACTCATCTCTGTACTTGTGTTATTAGATCTTAGTGCTGCATTTGATACCATTGACCATCAAATCTTATTACAGAAATTGGAAAATTTAATTGGCATTAAAGGGACTGCTCTAAGCTGGTTTAAGTCTTATTTATCAGTTCGATCTCAGTTTGTTCATGTTAACGATGAATCCTCTGTGCACGCCAAAGTTAATCATGGAGTCCCACAAGGATCTGTGCTCGGTCCAATCCTGTTTACTTTATATATGCTTCCTTTAGGCAGTATTATCAGGAAGCACTCCATAAACTTTCATTGTTATGCAGATGATACTCAGTTATATCTGTCGATCAAGCCGGATGAAACGAATCAGTTAGCTAAACTTCAAACGTGCTTCAGGATATTAAAACCTGGATGACCTGTAATTTTCTAATGTTAAACTCAAATAAAACGGAAGTCATTGCTCTGGGACCCAAGCACCTCCGTGACGCATTATCCAAAGATATAGTTACTCTGGATGGCATCACCTGGCCTCCTGCATCACCCTGACCTCCTGCACCACCCTGGCCCCAGCACCACCCTGGCCCCCAGCACCACCCTGTCCTCCAGCACCACTGTGAAGAATCTTGGAGTTATCTTTGATCAGGACATGCCTTAATTCCCACTTAAAGCAAATTTCAAGGATTGCCTTTTTCACTACGTAATATTGCAAAAAATCAGGAATATCCTGTCTAAAATGATGCAGAAAAACTAGTCCATGCATTTGTTACTTCTAGGCTGGATTACTGCAATTCTTTGTTATCAGGCTGCTTGAAAAAGTCCATAAAGACTCTTCAGCTGATCCAGAATGATGCAGCACGTGTTCTGACAGGAACCAGGAAAAGAGACCATATCTCTCCTGTTTTAGCTTCTCTGCATTGGCTTCCTGTAAAATCCAGAATAGAATTTAAAATCCTTCTCCTGACCTACAAAGCTCTTCAAGGTCAGGCACCATCTTATCTTAAAGAGCTCATAGTACCTTACAACCTCACAAGAGTACTACGCTCCCAGAATGCAGGGTTACTGGTGGTTCCTAGAGTCTCTAAAAGTAGAACGGGAGCCAGAGCGTTCAGCTATCAGGCTCCTCTCCTGTGGAACCAGGTTCCAGTTTGGGTTCGGGAGGCAGACACCGTCTCCACATTTAAGAGTAGGCTTAAGACTTTCCTCTTTGATAAAGCTTATAGTTAGGGCTGGCTCAGGAGAGTCCTGAACCATCCCTTAGTTACGCCGCTATAGGCAAAGAGATAACTGTTGTTGTGATTAAGCACTATATAAATAAAATTGAATTCTCTCTCTCTCATAGCCACCTCCGCTAGACAGTGGGATGGTCATGTCTCTCTCTCTCTCTCTCTCTCTCTCTCTCTCTCATAGCCACCTCCGCTAGACAGTGGGATGGTCATGTCTCTCTCTCTCTCTCTCTCATAGCCACCTCCGCTAGACAGTGGGATGGTCATGTCTCTCTCTCTCTCTCTCTCTCTCTCTCTCTCTCTCTCTCTCTCTCTCTCTCCTCTCTCTCTCTCATAGCCACCTCCGCTAGACAGTGGGATGGTCATGTCTCTCTCTCTCTCTCTCTCTCTCTCTCTCTCTCTCATAGCCACCTCCGCTAGACAGTGGGATGGTCATGTCTCTCTCTCTCACTCTCTCATAGCCACCTCCGCTAGAGAGTGGGATGGTCATGTCTCTCTCTCTCTCTTTTAGACTGCTGGGGGACTTCCTTTGACACACTGAGCTCCTCTCTCATCTATCTTTCTATCTTTCCATTTGTGTGCATCCATGTCCCAGAAATGCTTGTTACTAACCTAGGTCCGGGGAGTCATTCCCCGGAGTCCTTATGTTCTTTTCCCCCCAGCATGTTTCCTCGGATCAGGGAGGCGCCAAAAATCAGGGTAGCAGCTGTCCATGGTCCCGCTACATGTCCTGCGATGCCATGATACATCCTGCTACGCTCTGCGGTGCCCAGCTACGTCCTGCTGTGCCTTGTAACGCCCACAGTGCCCTGCTATGCTACAAAGAACTACTACAAACAAACTCTTCATTCTAATCCCAACCGGTCGTCAGACACCGCCTCCCAAGAGCCTGGGTCTGACCGAGGTTTCTGCCTAAAAGGAAGTTTTTCCTCGCCACTGTCGCACTGTTGCTTGTTCTGGAGGAAACTACTAGAACTGTTGGGTCCTTGTGGATTCTGGAGTGTGGTCTAGACCTGCTCTATCTGTAAAGTGTCTTGAGATAACTCTTGTTGTGATTTGATACTATAAATAAAATTGAATTGAATTGAATTGAATTTAAAAAATACAGAAACAGACTAAATCATGTCATAAGAGGAGCAAAAATCCACTATTATAATGTGAAATTAGTTGAATATGAAAACAATCCATCTTCTTTGTGGAGAACCATCAATTGTATCCTGCAATGTTTAACAATTATAGACCAGTTTATAAAGAAGATGACCCTGCAATGTTTAACAATTATAGACCAGTTTATAAAGAAGATGACCCTGCAATGTTTAACAATTATAGACCAGTTTATAAAGAAGATGACCCTGCAATGTTTAACAATTATAGACCAGTTTATAAAGAAGATGACCCTGCAATGTTTAACAATTATAGACCAGTTTATAAAGAAGATGACCCTGCAATGTTTAACAATTATAGACCAGTTTATAAAGAAGATGACCCTGCAATGTTTAACAATTATAGACCAGTTTCTGTGTTACCAGCCCTGTCCGAGGTTCTTGAAAAACTTGATTACACAAGATTAATCCAACATCTGGACAAAAATAATATGTTATATGCTCACCAGGATGGTTTTAGGAAACAACACTCTACTTACATGGCACTTGTCCATTTTTTGACTGAAATATATAAAGCAAAAGATAGAAAAGAAAATACTGGAGGTATTTTTCTGGATCTTTCAAAAGCATTTGATACCGTTAATCACTTCATTCTATTAAAAAAACTCTCACATTATGGTTTACGTAACAAGTCACTACTCTGGTTCACCAGTTATCTTTCAGACCTGTTTCAAACTGTCAGCTATAATGGGACAGATCCCCCCCCTTTCCCTTCGGTGTGGCGTACCACAGGGCTCCATCTTGGGTCCCTTGTTATTTATATTATATGTTAATGACCTTCCTAACGTCTCAGATAAACTTTCTAACATTTTATTTGCAGATGATACAAGTGTGTTTTACTCCCATAAAAACCCTGAAACTGTAATAAAAGTAGTTAATGAAGAACTTGACCAGTTATCTACTTGGTTCAAGTCCAACAAACTGTCGCTCAACATAAAAAAAAACAAGTTATATATTTTTCGGTATTAAGTCTGATACATTTAAATCTTCAATGAAAATTCAAACTGATGATATCTCCATTAATAATTTTAAACTGCTCGTTTCCTCGGCGTTATATTAGATGACTCTTTATCCTGGAAACCTCACATTAGAGCCCAAACTAAACTGGAATCTATTTTTCGACTTCAGAAGCTTTAAGAATAATATTTAGTGTTAATCGTAGACCCCCCCCCCCCTCCAATCATTGTTTACTCAGGCTAGTATTCTTAGTGTTTATCAAGTGAATCAACTTCAAACTGCTTCATTTGTTTATAGCTCTATAAAGAAGTTATTTCCAGCACCTTTGTAATATTTTTACTTTTAATAATGAGTTTCATCAGTATCCGACTCGTAGTGGTCTCATTAGGCCCCCCCCCCCCACTCCGGTACGACTTAAACCCAGTTCAGTGTATTGTATAGATAACATTATATTATGATTATGTTATATATATACAGTGGTGTGAAAAAGTGTTTGCTCCCTTCCTCATTTCCTGTTCCTTTGCATGTTTGTCACACTTAAGTGTTTAGGAACATCAAACCAATTTAAACAATAGTCAAGGACAACACAAGTAAACACAAAATGCAATTTGTAAATGAAGGTGTTTATTATTAAAGGTGAAAAAAAATCCAAACCATCATGGCCCTGTGTGAAAAAGTGATTGCGAATGCAGTTTTTGAGGATGTTTTTATGTTTAAAAAAAAGGATCTTACTCTTTAACAGGAAGGTCAGCCTCCTTAGAAATCCTTTCCATAATGTTATCAGGCATTTAGAATATTAATCTTTCTTTTGTGAAGGTAAATACAAGCTGGACAATTTCCCTATTAACTTCCATTGTAGCTTGTTTCAATACTGGACCAATGTCAAAAATTGTCATTAGACACAAAAATATAGTCAAATAGGGTCCAGGTTGAAAAAAGAAAAACCAAGTTACCCTTTAAGTATCACACTTGATTTTAATTTTAATATTTTTCCCACTTGTTAGCCATGTTAGTTTCGGGGCGGACTTGCCTTTCGCTGTCTGAAGAGCGCGTGAGCAGCTTCGATGTCGGGACTCATGACGCGGTCTTTGTCCCAAGGACTGGAGAGACAACGCTTGATGAATGACGTCCTCGTACAACTCCGGCCGCACAACATGATTTATCATAATGTGTTTCTGAGTTTCCTGCTTCTAGGAAGGAAACGTCCAAACTGCTCAGCGACCTATGTGGCTGTTTTCAGATCTTTTCAGAGTTTTCCTCTTTCGACGTGTTGCCTTCTATTATTCCCTGCATGGGGCTAATCTTTGAGTTTTAACGTGGTATTTTGTTACGTTGCTCTGTTATTGTGTGTATTGGGTCCCAACGCATATTAATAGCCTCAAACAAGTGGAGAGTCCTCAGTGACCCCCCCCCCATCCTGGAGTTCACTGACTTTAAAAGTTAAACAGAAAGACCACAAACTCTCACAGGAACTTCATGCTTTTATTGTGAAAAGATACAGAACTCCAAACTAACATGAGACAAGTCAACTTAGTATATTATAGAGTACTAGTTCCTGTCATTTAGAGTAATTATACTACAACATTACTGTCTCTAAACTGGGATGAGTACTAGTTACTGTCATTTAGAGTAATTATACTACAACATTACTGTCTCTAAACTGGGATGAGTACTAGTTACTATCATTTAGAGTAATTATACTACAACATTACTGTCTCCAAACTGGGATGAGCACTAGTTACTGTCATTTAGAGTAGTTATACTACAACATTACTGTCTCTAAACTGGGATTAGTACTAGTTACTGTGATTTAGAGTAATTATACTACAACATTACTGTCTCTAAACTGGGATGAGTACTAGTTACTGTCATTTAGAGTAATTATACTACAACATTACTGTCTCTAAACTGGGATGAGTACTAGTTACTGTCATTTAGAGTAATTATACTACAACATTACTGTCTCTAAACTGGGATGAGTACTAGTTACTGTCATTTAGAGTAATTATACTACAACATTACTGTCTCCAAACTGGGATGAGCACTAGTTACTGTCATTTAGAGTAATTATACTACAACATTACTGTCTCTAAACTGGGATGAGTACTAGTTACTGTCATTTAGAGTAATCATACTACAACATTACGGTCTCTAAACTGGGATGAGTACTAGTTACTGTCATTTAGAGTAATTATACTACAACATTACTGTCTCTAAACTGGGATGAGTACTAGTTCCTGTCATTTAGAGTAATTATACTACAACATTACTGTCTCTAAACTGGGATGAGTACTAGTTACTGTCATTTAGAGCAATTATACTATATCCTCTTTGATACATCGTAGATTACTCATCATATATAGTAACATGTACATGAATATGCAACGTTAAGCAGTACAAATATATCATTAAAACGTACAATAGGCAAGTAGGAGAAAATGAAGATACTCTAGTAAAAGTACCTCACCGTTGTACTGCAGTACTGCGTTGTTGTAAAATGGTAGTAAAGCTCTGGAATAAGAACTTCATGTTTAGTTTCAAACTAAAGTTGTCTAAAGAAGATTATAGTGATTAAAACTCAGTATTACAGTATTTACAGTACTTGATTTACAGCTGATATGTGAAGAGGTACACAACCTTATATATATATATATATATATATATATATATATATATATATATATATATATATATATATATATATATATAACAAGAATTTAGTCTTCCTGCAAACCGACACAGGAAGTGTTTTTATTTTGAAGTTTTGTGTTGTGTACTCTGTCTGTGGTTGTGTGTGTGTGTGTGTGTGTGTGTGTGTGTTTGTGTTTGTGTGTACGTGTATGTATGTGTGTGTTTGTGGTTTTGTGTGTGTGTCTGTCTGTGGTTTGTGTGTGTGTGTGTGGTTGTGTGTGTGTGTGTGTGTGTGTGTGTGTGTGTGTGTGTGTGTGTGATCCTGTCCAGACTCAGCTGATCAGCAGTGAGAGACAGGAGGAGACTCTCCGTCCTACACAGGACTCAGAGACACTGAGGAACCACTAAACCAGAACCCAAACCCAGGATAGAGGGTCTGAGTGGATGAGGGTTGAAGGTGTGGAGGTGGATCAGTGAGCAGAGGAGACTGGTAGAAGGACAGAGAGCCAGCAGGACAGTCCACATACACTGCTACTCTACCAGAGACACGGGGGACGGAGACGGAGGTTACTCTGTCATTGTGACGGACATAGTAACCACCATCAGAGCAGCTCAGACTCCAGGACTGATCATTATATCCAAACCCACAGTCTCTACTGTCTCCTGTCCTCCTGATTCCTCTGTAACTCACTGATACATAAACCTCTCCTCTGGTCTGGACCTCCCAGTAACAGCGACCAGTCAGACCATCTCTACACAGCAGCTGAGACCAGGACTCAAACCTCTCTGGATGACCAGGATATGGCTGATCCTCCTCCATCCGGGTCACCGTCCTGTTGTTGTCAGACAGTTTGAGTCTCCTGTGTACCGTGTTGGTGTCGACTGTGAGTTCACAGGAATCTGACGGAGACAACGAGACACAACACAGCTGCAGTTATTAACCAATCAGCTCTTTGGTGATGACATCACAGGGTTGAATGAGTGATGTCACAGTCTGATGAATGAAATTAAAAACACACTTACACTTCCTCAGACCTGGTGTCAACCATCTGACTCCAGCAGGCTCCACCCTGAAAGGAGGGGGGGGGGGGGCATTACATCACTCTCTCACACAGCTGGGTTCACTCTAACCTGTCTCTCTCTCTAACCTGTCTCTCTCTCTAACCTGTCTCTCTCTCTAACCTGTCTCTCTCTCTCTAACCTGACTCTCTCTCTAACCTGTCTCTCTCTCTAACCTGTCTCTCTCTAACCTGTCTCTCTCTCTAACCTGTCTCTCTCTAACCTGTCTCTCTCTCTCTCTAACCTGTCTCTCTCTCTCTAACCTGTCTTTCTCTAAACTGTCTCTCTCTCTGTCTCTCTAACCTGTCTCTCTCTCTCTCTAACCTGTCTCTCTCTCTAACCAGTCTCTCTCTAACCTGTCTCTCTCTCTAACCTGTCTCTCTCTCTAACCAGTCTCTCTCTCTAACCTGTCTCTCTCTCTCTCTCTAACCTGTCTCTCTCTAAACTGTCTCTCTCTCTAACCTGTCTCTCTCTAACCTGTCTCTCTCTCTGACCTGTCTCTCTCTCTCTGACCTGTCTCTCTCTCTCTGACCTGTCTCGCTCTCTCTGACCTGTCTCGCTCCCTCTAACCTGTCTCTCACTGACCTGTCTCTCTCTCTAAGGGTTTGGTAACGGCAGAAGGACCAGGTCTTTAATCTGGATCTACTACATGTAGAGATGTTCTGATTCTGATGCCAGTATCAGAAATGCCTCTGATACTGCTGAAAATGGCATCGGTATCATCGAGTACTGGAGTCCAGGCATCGATCCGACACCACGTAAACTATTAGAAATAGGAATCTATTTACTGGTTAGCTCCGTTAGCTCGGACACAGTTCTTCTTCGCTGCTCTTAAAATAGTTGCGCTGCTGTTTTAGAGGGGCGAAGAAGAACTGATCCCCTAACGCCTCCTTAAAACAAGCTAAAGAAGCAGTTTCGAGGGGTGGTACGAGAGTTGCAAAATTCAACAGCAGCAACTTAATTCAACATTTGAAGACGCGTCACGCTAAAGAGCTCAACGAATTTACGAAAGCTAAAAGGAAGAACTGCAGCAGCAAACTCTGGAAACGGCCTTCAGCAACGAGATAAATCCCCCAAAGGATAACCAACAGCCAATAAGCAACAAGGATAACCAACAGCCAATAAGAAACAAGGATAACAAACAGCCAATAAGCAGCAAGGATAACCAACAGCCAATAAGCAACCAATAACCTAACCCTGACCCCCCAGGACAGGATGTATTTACAATAACATAACCCTAACCCCCCAGGACAGGATGTGTTTACAATAACGGGCAACTACTCTGTAGTATTATATTAATGTGTATTATTATATTAGTGTGGATTATATTAATGTATGTAGGGTGAAGCAGCTTTCAGTTTCTATGCTCCTCATATCTGGAATAAACTCCCAGAAACCTGTAGATCCGCTGCTACTCTCAGTTCTTTTAAATCAAGGCTGAAGACCTTTCTTTTTGATGCTGCCTTTCTTTAAATGAATGCTCATTTCTTTAAATTTCTTATGCTGCACTGTAACTTTTATTCTTGTGTTTTATGTGTCCTAATGTTTCTATTTTGTTTTTAACTGTCTATTCATGTGTTTTATTAGTTTTTAATGCTTATGATTTTTAACTGTTTTTACCTGTGTTTTATCTGTTTAACTGATTTTGTGTAAAGCACTTTGAATTGCCCTGTTGCTGAAATGTGCTATACAAATAAAGCTGCCTTGCCTTGCCTTGCCTAATGTGTATTATTATATTAGTGTGTATTATATTAATGTGTATTATTATATTAGTGTGTATTATATTAATGTGTATTATTATATTAGTGTGTATTATATTAATGTGGATTATTATATTAGTGTGTATTATATTAATGTGTATTATTATATTAATGTGTATTATTATATTAGTGTGTATTATATTAATGTGGATTATTATATTAGTGTGTATTATATTAATGTGGATTATTATATTAATGTGTATTATTAAATTAATGTGGATTATTATATTAGTGTGTATGGAGGAAAGTCAAGATCCTGTTTGTTTCACATTCAACTATATCTACATTTTATGTTGATGAACTACTATATATTGTTATTATTTTGGGCCCACAGACTTTTCAACAGTCCCACCCACAAATTTTCATAAAAAAAAAAAGAAAATAATATATTTAATTATAAAGAATTATTAAAAAGTGTCAAATTATCTCATAATTTGTGCTAAAAAAAGAAAAGAAAAAAAAGCTCTGATAACACTGCCGATGACGTCCTGTACAGTTGCGTCTTTTCCAGTGTCAATCGGATTAAAACACCAAACAGGAGCACCATGCTTACGTCTCGCCTTATGTCTATATATGTCTGTTGACATACGAGAGCTTACAGTAACTTTCGACTTCGATGATATCATCGACATTTTAAAGAGCAAACCCCGCCGACTACTGCTGTAATTTGTGTCAGTGTGTGTGTGTGTGTGCGAGGCGACCTAAAAACATGCGATGAATTCGTAGGCTACATGTTGAAAGTTAGTAACATAGCAGAGAGAAAAAGAGGAAATGAGTCGTTCCCTGTTCGCCTCTTCTAGGCCTTTTTAGCGAGTTTAATTGTTTACCACGAGGGGATAAGAGTATGTGAAGGCTACTCTCTCTGAATTGAGATATATTAAAATAATCGATTCATAACCCGTTACAAATCTACAGGCACATTTCTATTTCTATATCAGCTTGTTACTGTTCTTTTTCCCTCATGGGTTCCCCTTGTTATGGCCGCTGTGTCTGTTGTTAATGTGATTTATTTCCTTTTGTTAAATATGGTTATAACATGAATCACACTAAAGTAACAGTTTGTCTCTTTTGGAAATAACTTGAGTCTCGTTTTACACGACAGATGACGTCAATGAACAAGTTCTGTGCCCGGGTGTTGAATGAAACTGTCGGCCAGTGTTGTTGATCTGTAGTGTTGAAAACTTAAAAACAATTAAACAGAATTGTGAAATATTCGGCCTCCTGTTATACGAGCAGAACTAAATTATGTTTTGGGGAAATATTAAATGCCCGACCACTGTTCCAGTCTTAGGTCTATGGAGCTTTGCGTAATAGCGCAGCCAGGTGTGGTGCGTAATGGAGATTCCAACGCGCTCCTCTCTGGGCAGAACCAAGGAGAGCTGTCCGACAGGGTCGTCCTATACAACGAAACGTTTGTACAATGTTTTTTTACAACATATTTAAAGAGCATCAAGCTATTGAAATCTCTATTATGTTAGCACAGATAATATAACAGTATATTATTCAGTTGTATTAGGTTAAACAGTGATTTGATATCATGTTTTAATTTAAGGCCCACCCAAAATTGGTCTGGCCCATCCAAAACTGAAATCCTGGCGCCGTGCCTGTGATGAACTACTATATATTGTTATTATTTTATTTTAACAAATCAGCCTTACAACTGGCCTCTTCATCTTCCTCCTCCTGATCCCTCTCTACCCCCGTCCCTCTCTCTGGATCTGCAGCCTCCTCTTCCTCCCTGTACATCACTTCAAACCCCACAGGAACCAGGAAAGAGGGTTTTGAGGGACTTTTTTAATCTAGAATCGTACTCTCCCAGCACAAGAGGACCTAAGAGAAATAACTGGTCCAGACGTCAGAGTACGTCTCTAAACGATAACGTGAGCCATGCAGCACCGGCAGCTGACATTTAAACCTCTAGATAACTAGTCTGCCTAAAGAGGAGATTAATGCTTCATCCACACAGAAAAGCACATTGCCTTGTGCTAAGCTAGGCTAACCCGGTACTGGACCTCTCTTAGTGTAGTGAAACAGATTTGATCCCAGGAAAGAGGAAAAAAGATGTTTCTTTAAACCACAGACAGATATCTGTCCAAACTCCATCAACTATTAACAAAGGGAGTTATGATTTTAGTTCCTGGAGATGTTCTCCTTTAAAACGTCCTACACTAATATCTCCTTCTTGTTGATCAGTGTGTGTACCTGAGAGTGTCCAGTCTCCAGAGAGGATCCTTCAGTCCCGCTGACAGCAGCTTCACTCCTGAGTCTCCTGGATGATTGTAGCTCAGGTCCAGCTCTCTCAGATGGGAGGGGTTGGAGCTCAGAGCTGAGACCAGAGAAGAACAGCCTTCCTCTGAGATCAGACAGCCTGACAGACTGGAAACACACAGAACAACACACAGGAAGCCTCTGTCAACACGTGGAGCCATGTGCTAGTTCTTTCTTTCGTTGTTGTCCAGGATCATTTTAGTCCAGATTTTGAATAATCTTTAAAATCATCTGCAGGATTTAATCATTGAGTCTCAAAACTACTGCTAAAGTTCATCACATCAACAGACACAAAGCTACACGTCAGCTGTTTATCAACTAGAGTTTAAATGGTCATCAGTTGAACGGGTTAATGAATCCTGACCTGAGAGTCTCCAGAGTGCAGTGTGGACTCTTCAGTCCATCAGAGACCAGCTCCACTCCTGAATCCTGCAGGTTGTTGTTACTCAGGTCCAGCTCTCTCAGACTAGAGGACTGGGAGCTGAGAACTGAGGACAGAGCTTCACAGCTTCTCTCTGACAGGTTACAGCCACTCAGCCTGGAGAGACCACAGGAAACAAGACAGATAACATCTGTAGGTTTAAATGTTGAGTCTGGAATTTATAGATTTAATATATTAAATCCTCTTTCAGTTTAAGTCCTTTCTGTTTAATTCTAAACAAGTTGCAGATAACTAATCAAGACTGAACCAGGTATCAAAGTCACATGATAATAAAATAAAAAAAATATTTCTAGAACTCAGCCACAATTCATATTTCAGGCTTTGTGACACATGATTATAAATAAAAACAAAATACTTAGGAAACATTCAAAGACCTTCTGAAATCAGTCCTGACATGAGAAGGGCTGAAGCTTAAAGTAAATAGAAACATCATCAAATCAAAGACAAAGAGTAAGTTGGTCTGACCTGAGAGTCTCCAGAGTGCAGTTTGGACTCTTCAGTCCATCAGAGACCAGCTCCACTCCTGAATCCTGCAGGTTGTTGTTACTCAGGTCCAGCTCTCTCAGACTAGAGGACTGGGAGCTGAGAACTGAGGACAGAGCTTCACAGTTTCTCTCTGACAGGTTACAGCCACTCAGCCTGGAGAGATAACAGGAAGTTATTTATTATTAACTCCTGTTGTAAAAAGATAGAGTATTTATTGATGAATTAATCCCACGTACAGAGCTTTTTTGGAGGCTTTGACCACTGGCAGCAGCCTCAGAAGAGCCTCCTCTGAAGCAGAGTATTTCCTCAGGTCAAACACGTCCAGATCTTCTTCTGATGACAGTAAGATGAAGACCAGAGCTGACCACTGAGCAGGAGACAGTTTATCTGTGGAGAGACGTCCTGAACTCAGGGACTGTTGGATCTGCTCCACTAGAGAACGATCATTCAGTTCATTCAGACAGTGGAACAGATTGATGCTTCTCTCTGCAGACAGATTCTTATCTATCTTCTTCTTGATGTACTTCACTGTTTCCCAATTGGTCTCTGAGCTACTTCCTGTCTGTGCCATCAGACCTCGTAGGAGATTCTGATTGGTCTGCAGTGAAAGACCCAGGAGGAAGCGGAGGAACAAGTCCAGGTGTCCATTTGGACTCTGTAAGGCCTTGTCCACAGCACTCTGGTAGAACTGTGTTGATGATGTTTGTTCTTCTGCCAGAAGGGTGACTCCAGAGTCTGTGAAGGTCAGATGGACATGAAGAGCAGCCAGAAACTCCTGAACACTCAGATGGACGAAGCAGAACACCTTGTCCTGGTACAGTCCAGGTAACATCAGTCAGGATTTTAGTGTTGATGAAGTCCAGAGGAAGTCGACACTCATCCAGACCGTCAAAGATGAAGACCACCGGGACCTCTTCAAACCTGCTGAGTCCTGCTTCTTTGGTTTCACTAAAGAAGTAATCAACAAGTTCCACCAAGCTGAACTTTCTCTCTTTCAGCACATTCAGCTCTCTGAAGGTGAATGGGAATATGAACTGGATGTCCTGGTTGGCTTTGCCTTCAGCCCAGTCCAGAGTGAACTTCTGTGTTAAGACTGTTTTCCCGATGCCAGCCACTCCCTTTGTCATCACTGCTCTGATTGGTTCATCTCTTCCAGGTGGGGTTTTAAAGATGTCTTCTTGTCTGATTGTTGTTTCTGGTCTGTCTGGTTTCCTGGATGCTGTTTCAATCTGTCTGACCTCATGTTGATCATTGACCTCTGCAGCCCCTCCCTTCATGAGGAAGATCTCTGTGAACATCTGATCCAGAACAGTTTGGTCTCCTGCTTTAGCAATCCCCTCAAACACACGCTGGAACTTCCTGTCTAACTTAGATTTGAGTTTACACTTAGAAACTCCTGCTGGACTTCCTGAATGAATACAGAACAAAGAAGATCAGTAGGTGATTTATAAAGAAACAGGAACATACTCTGACCCTTCTCTGGAGACATTAGTAAACGTCCCACTAGTCCAGCAAGTTAAATCTTTAGAGAAATCCTCTTACTGCCCTGCAGACGGTCAGCCAGCCCGTCCTGCTTCATTCTCCTCAGGAAGTGCAGTGTGATCTTCAGAAACGCCTCTCTGCTGCTGCCCTGCTCTTCACCCTCCCCTTACTCTGACTCTCTGGGCATTCTGGGTAATCTGGTCTCAGAAGCTTCTGAATCTTCTTCAGCTCGTTCTTCACAAAAG
Source organism: Etheostoma spectabile (assembly GCF_008692095.1). Taxonomy (NCBI): domain Eukaryota; kingdom Metazoa; phylum Chordata; class Actinopteri; order Perciformes; family Percidae; genus Etheostoma; species Etheostoma spectabile. Next base: position 1,765 of record NW_022603777.1, on the reverse strand, counting down.
TGACAATATTGTGCTCCAGAAGCTGGAACAGAAGATTATACGAATGCCAATCAGACTGAAATCATGGAAGCAACCATCAGATCCACGATGGACAGACTGAGGACCCTCTGGTCTGAACAGGGCAGCATGGAGATGATGGGAACAGAATAGATGTAAAGTAGTTGGTGTACATGTACAGACCATAAAGATGGAGTCCAGGTGGGTTGATGCTGCTGGGCAGGCTGACCACTGGGACCTTCTGAGCTCTCCTGGTCCAGTCTGTGGAGGAATCAGGAAGAATTAGCTCCCATCATGTCTGTCCACACAGAGACACACACAAGGTAAAGGTTCGTCACTTAAAGTGTTATTACACATAGAATCAGATGGTTTCCCCTGACAGTAAAGAGTTGGTCGTACTGCTGACCATACTGTGAATGTACAGAAAGAACTAAGGAGTCAACAAGGGCTCCAACATGGTGTCCTGAAGGACTCCAGGAGCAGCAGGCTGGGATCATGATGCAGGAGGTCTGCAGCGTCTGTTGTCATGGAAGCAAACGTTCAGAGGGAGAAGTAGTTTGGGGAGTCAACTGTGAAAAACCTTCTGTTGGCTTCAAAAGATTATGGCAAACCATCAGCCGATTGGGGGGGGGGGGGGGGGGCAGAGGTTAGATGGCCTGTCTGTAGTTGGGGAGAACTGCTGACTGGACTGAGGGTACTGTTGGAGGCTGGTGCCTTTTATTTACTTCCTCTCATTGACTTCTGATCTGACATCCAAATGGCAAACCCACATCCACATTGAGAGAATTTTGTGTTTGACCAATGGGGGAGGGGGGGGGGCAATCTTTTGATGAAGCCATCACTGAAACTTGGCCTGTCCATACTCAGCGGCGATAGTCTTTCATGCCAAATATTGTCCTGACTCAGGTGACACTACCACTTATCAAGGGTCGCTGGTTCTCCAGGGGGAAGAGTTGGGGGGGGGGGTACACAGATATACCCTGGAAGAAGCACTCTGAGGCCCACCATCCCGGTATTCCCAGTTGGAGAAGAACATTCGGATTTGTAGCCTAGCGAGGGCTACGGGAGATTTAAATGCTTTTTGATGGGGCTACAACACCAGACTATGGTCCAGACCAGGTCCAGTATTAAACTGAGATCTACAGGTGAAGACCGGTCTACTAGACAGCTTTCACATGGAGATATAAATATATGTGAAGAAGAAAGATGCTGAGAACAAACTCCAAAAACTTCTCTGGAGACATAAAAGTTAAAGCATGACTCAGCAATATTATAATATTATTAACAGCTGACCTCCTTCCAGCAGAGGGTGTTCTCCTTTAAAGTCAACGAGTACTTCATAGGACCAGTCGCTCTTGAAGGACACACAGCTGGGTCAGGATTAGGATCAGGATCAGGATCAGGATCAGGATGGTCTGGTCTCTGATGGGTCCTGATAGAAAATCACATGTATAGAGGGTCATGTTCAGTAGTCTCTTATAAACAGACCTTCCTCCTCACAGCCTGCAGGGGAAGGTCTGGCCAGTCCTCACAGCGTTCCTGGTGGGACAAAAACCTACTCTGGGTCATCAGCATCTCTTTAGACCAATCACAATCATCACACAGAGACCCCCTCCAAGGACCCGCCCCACCACACACCCCCATGAGACAACACAACTTCTTGTTGGAGGTTCAGAAAAACTCACCTCCTTCTCCTCTTTCTATTTCCACTGTCTGCTCTCCTTTTCAATTGTCTCCCTCACACTTTTTGCTCCATTACAGGTCTCCT
>NW_022603776.1:0-18391 GCF_008692095.1 Etheostoma spectabile | reverse complement strand
CGTCCTTTCCTTATTTCCTGTGATAAACATGTATTCCGGACTCAGAACATTATTCTGGATATGACACTTATGTTGTTTCCATAGTGGATTTTTAAACATGAATCATTACTTATGACAAAAACCGAACCCCACTTCCATGTTTATAGTGTGCTAGTAGAGACTGATGCATTCCCTGAACATAGATGTTATCTCAGCTGTTGGAAATGGAGATAAAGACAATATTTGTTGATAGATTATGAAGTAAGATTTGATTACAGAATTGTTTTTAAAACCCCGAATAAGTCCCCCGGGTCAGTTTGACCCGAGGGACGTGATGTGATCAGCTGTGTGATTGCACCCTGACAGCAGACGGCGCGTTCTCACCTGGATATGGAGCTCTCGGACGTCAGGTCTTTAGGCGAACGCTTGGCGTTGAAGTTCCGCTTCGGCTGGGACACTGCACGACAAAAACCAACCAGGGGAGAGTCTGTTAACGACGTCGGGACGTCACGGATGATCAATCATTGTCAATGTCAGTTTTACTTCTATAGCTCATTTAAAAACAACGACAGGTGACCAAAGTACTGAGCAGGGTCGACGTCACATACATAACAAGTGTAAAAATGACTCCAACCGAAGTCAATCACAGGGAAACAAGACTTTAAAACATCAGGAACCATGGTAATGAAGGTCAAGGGTGGGGGGCACCCACTGCATGCAGAGGTTGTTCCATAGGGTGGGGGCACCCACTGCACGGGGAGGTTGTTCCATAGGGTGGGGGCACCCACTGCACGGGGAGGTTGTTCCATAGGGTGGGGGCACCCACTGCATGGAGAGGTTGTTCCATAGGGTGGGGGCGCCCACTGCATGGGGAGGTTGTTCCATAGGGTGGGGGCACCCACTGCATGGGGAGGTTGTTCCATAGGGTGGGGGCGCCCACTGCATGGGGAAGTTGTTCCATAGGGTGGGGGCGCCCACTGCATGGGGAGGTTGTTCCATAGGGTGGGGGCACCCACTGCATGGGGAGGTTGTTCAATAGGGTGGGGGCACCCACTGCATGGAGAGGTTGTTCCATAGGGTGGGGGCGCCCACTGCATGGGGAGGTTGTTCCATAGGGTGGGGGCACCCACTGCATGGGGAGGTTGTTCCATAGAGTGGGGGCGCCCACTGCATGGGGAGGTTGTGTTCATAGGGTGGGGGCACCCACTGCATGGAGAGGTTGTTCAAGGGTGGGCACCCCACTGCATGGAGAGGTTGTTCCATAGGGTGGTGGCACCCGCTGCACGGGGAGGTTGTTCAATAGGGTTGGGGCACCCACTGCATGGAGAGGTTGTTCCTAGGGTGGGGGCGCCCACTGCATGGGGAGGTTGTTCCATAGGGTGGGGGCACCCACTGCATGGGGAGGTTGTTCCATAGAGTGGGGGCGCCCACTGCCATGGGGGAGGTTGTTCCATAGGGTGGTGCACCCGCTGCAACGGGGAGGTTGTTCCATAGGGTGGGGGCACCCACTGCATGGGGAGGTTGTTCCATAGGGTGGAATTAACTGTTATTATTATTAACTGTAGGAAGGCTTTCGGAAATGTCAACAGACGAGGGCATCAGTGCACACGGGGCAACAAGCGCACGTTAATCTGTTTAGCTAAGATGGGCGCAGGTGCATTTGCTATTTTAACAACGTGGGCGCTGGACAGGAAATTAACAACTGCGTTGGTCTTACACTAGCAAAGACACTTGTATTGGGCTTTGTGCTGCGCTGCATGCAAGATAGGGCCCTGTATCTGCAGTGGTTGGAAAAGTGGACATGGGTTTGATTTTAATAAAAAAGAAAAGAAAAATGAATTTCATTCAAAAGTTGATTAATGCAACCCAGGGAAAAAAAATGGCGTCAACGTCAGTTTTGTACAACGGTACAATGACAGATACTTACTGGTGACTTGGTGGACTTTCTTCACCATGGAGCTGTTGTTCTGAGTGCCTTCTTTAGGGCCTCCGATTCTGACAAAACAATAAAAACAGTCGGTTTATTGGAGACTTTGAGACACTGTGGGAGTGAATTCATCACGTGAAGAAAATACCTTTTGGTCTTTCATGCACCAAAGCTATATTAGTAATCTTGGTTCTACAGATGATTAAAAGAGAAACTAAAAAACACAGATTCTGTGGCGTCTTCTTACCTCTGAACCCGGGACGGCGGAGCAAACACTCCATATTTGGGCAGGCAGCTGAAGTAGCGGACTCCAAACACCGAGCCATCGTGTTTCCCCGTCGCCTGGTCCAACTCGATCCCAAACCAGTACCCTGCAGGGACACAAGCAGCTCAGGTAAGGCCGGCTACAAATCTTCACTGACCAGTGGAAACTGTCACTTTCTCAAAGGTCTACAAATAAGAACCGGTTGAAGCCCAGCAGACCGACCTGGAGCAAAGTCGGTCTTTCCGTAGAAGCGGACGATGCCGTGTTTCTGCCCGGCCACCAGAACCTGGTCTCCGACTTCCACGTTCATCCCTTCCGGGTCCAGACTGCCGACCGACATCTTCTTCTTTTGAGCTGAAGACGCACAGCAGACACACATGCTGTACCATACAGATTCATAATGGATGTGTCAGAGTATAACTGGGGGGGCAGTAGCTAAGCCTGTAGGGAGTTGGGTTGTGCACCGGAGGGTCGCTGGTTCAAGTCCCTGTACCTGAGTGTGGATTGGTAGCTGGAGAGATGCCACTTCACCTCCTGGGCACCGAACCCCACCAACTGGCACAGACATCTCTCCATAAGTGCATGTATAGGTCCTGAGCATGTTTGTGTGTATTTCAGGCCTGTGTGTAGTGATTACTAACACAGTGTAAATTTTAATTTCCCCACTCAACAACAAACAGTAAAAATTAGATTGAACGTCAGCGTTGGTTCTGGCAGGACAAGTAGTCAAGAGACGCTGCTATTGGCCAACAACACGGTCAGCTGGGCTACAGCAGAACATCAGCTGATCAACTCCCCTCGCGGCTAAATGAAACTCTCACCAAAATGCATCCTAGGGTCTTTTTGTGAATGTACCTGAGTCAAACTTTTGCTTAAAAGCACAATTAAGTTGACTCACTGGTGATGGTGGCAGAGAGGAGGACACTGGACAAACCCCCCCCCCCCCCCCCCCCCGCACACCGTCATCAGCACCCAGAGGACCGGTTCAGTGGAAGAGGCTCCTTCCCAAGTCTCGGACCAACAGACTCAAGGACTCCTTTGTCCCTCATGCCACCAGACTATACAATCCTCACTAAGGAGGGGAGGAGGAAATAGGGCAGAGAGACACACACACACACCACACACACACACACACACACACCACACACACACACACACACACACACACCTTGATAATAATTTATGGTCTTTTGTTGTCTTTATACTGTCTTTTCTATCTATTTTTTTTTTCTTGCTAAAACTGCTGCTGGAATTTTCAATTTCCTCGCGGGAGTCATCCCAAAAGGATCAATACAGAGAAGTTTAAGTCTAAGTCTAGGTCTAGGTCTAGGTCTAAGACGGAGGTTTTGAGCAACTCACTGTAGTAGTCGTTCTTCCGGTCGCCGTTTAACACTCCAGTCAAAAAGAGTCGAGGAAGGAGAGTAAAAGGTGGAAATCTCCTAAAGCTTATTTCCATATAAAGACATGGATCATTTGTTGTTTTGTCGTTAGTGAAAAACAATATTGACCTTGTAGTTGAAAAAGGAGCCTCGTATAAGACATTTCCTCCTATGGAGTCCGTTAAATCCGCATTCGGAGATCGACTATTTTTGACTGGGAAAATGTCGGCTAGCGTAAACAACAACTGCTAACGTGAGTCTTTTTATTAAACTCTGTGAAAACCAACAATGTTCTGAGTTCATGCGTAGAGCCCCTGGTGGTACATGGAGCAAAGTCTCACGTTGTGTCGAGCCTTCTTTATGATTTGAAAATAGTGATTTGGATGCTAGTATAGTAGCACCCTTAGGTCTCCCATTCAAAAGGCCATTTGACCCAAAAATGAGAATACTTGAAAGTGGCGTTTCCATCCTAATTATGCTTTTGAATGAAAGTCTGACTCGGTTACATTCACAAAAAGACCCTAGGATGCATTTTGGCGAGAGTTACGCCTTAAAGCTGCTTTAATTTGCTCCAACTGCTGCTGCAGCTCCACCTTGTCGTGTGTAACGTGGCATTTGCTTCTATGTCATTGTTGCTGCTGTTATGGGGAAATAGTTCAGCTCTCCCAGTCTTAAACTGGGTGAGTGTAGTTTAATTCGTAATTTATTCAATAAAATGTCTTAAAGCCTTTTATTGTCTGCGTTGTTCTGGACTTAATGGACCTGACAGAAATTAATTTAATTTTTCCCCCATTTACTAATCCTGCAGATACACAGACCCCTCCCTCCAGAGCTCTGGGATACCTTTCTCTCTCTGCTTCTCTTTCTTCTCTTTCTCCTTCTTGGTCTTTCCGGCGAGGCGGGACGCCAGGTCCATGCGGGGGGTTCGGGGGGTCGAGGTAACGGATGAAGGCGCCTGATCCACAGCTTTGGAGATCTTCGACACCGGGGCGAAGATCCCTGCAGGGCGGAGAGGGACACAACGCGTTGAAGTCTCAAAACCAGCAGACACAGCCGGACCAGCCAGACCCACATCCAGATGTCGGGTCTGGGAAGTCCCTAATTGGCTGGGCTCAATCCGAGGGGCGGGATTAGTTAGTTAGATATTTAATGATCCCACTAAAATGGGAAATTATAGTGTTGCAGCAGCAAAATAAGTCACACAGCACAGAATATTAATATAATGAAATTCTAGGATACATTATACATACAATACAATACACATGAACTATTAATAAGATAAAATACAAGTATATATACAAGTTGGGAATACAAAAATGTGCATCTGCTTGAATAGTATGATAAATACAGTATGTAGATAAACCTTGTTTTATTGCCTGTGGTAGGAATGATAAATGTATGTATTTCAAATTCCGTCTGCACGCAGTGGGATAGCGCTCCAAATTTCCAAACAACAGAACTACAGTACGTGTTGAAATCGACCGGAAATCTCCTTTAAATGTGATTTTTTTGTTTGTTTCTTTGCTTCTCTGGGACAGTAAACTGAACATATTTGAGTTGTGGACGACCACCGTTTATTCTAACGGTCATCACAACACAAGCTTTTCATAGGAAATGCATTTTCTGGCAAAAAAACTAACATGTGAATGCTCAATGCTGAAAAGTGGGTGAGCAAATAAACTGGAAAATATTCACATTTGAGAAGCTGGAATCAGAAATTTGACTTTTTCTTAAAAGATGACTCAAACTAATTAAATTGATTTTCAAAATAGCTGGCGATGAATTTAATAGCTGGCAACTAATCGATCAATCTTTGCACCTCTAAGCAACTCCATCATCCTGTTTGAGTCGGTGCCTTGCTCACAGGCACCGTGGCAGCAGCTGTTACCTAGCTTCGGAGGGCAGATGAAGTAGCGGACGCCGCCCACGCTGCCGTCGTTCTTCCCCTCGGGCTCGTCCAGCTCCACGCCGACCCACTGGCCGCTGGCGAACTCGGTGGTCCCGCAAAACCTCAGAGTGCCGGGCTGAGAGAGAGAGACACACACAACGATGAAGATCTGACGTTAGAGCTGGAATCTCCACCGGGACGGACACATGACGGCAGACGTCCGGTAGCGGGTCAGGTTTGCGTGGAGGCAGGTAGTCCAGGGCCGGCCAGGGGCATAGGCAGTATAGGCAAGTATTAAAGGGCCCGGCAGTCCAAATGAGTAAAGGAAAGGTAAAATATGGGGGGGGGGGGAGGGCATCAAACAATTTGGAAAAAGGCCAAAAATGTCAGGATCCTGCTGTGACTGGATGGCTTTGTGCTACTCTGGTGGCCATTTTGTGTGTTGTGTTGTGTTGTGTTGTTTAGTGCTTGTTGCTGTCTTCCATGTGCTCTGTGGTTACCTGTCTGTCATGTGTCTTTGTCTCCGCCCATCCCCTTATATGGTCTGCACTTCCTGTCTTGTTAGTGTCCCTCCAGTTCTGCTCCCACCTGTTCCCCATTGTGTCGTTAGAGTCCCTCCGTTTGGGCTGTCACCTGTTCCTCGTTACTGTCTCGTCCAATCCTGTCTTTCTGTTGACTGGTCTGTGTATTTCTACACTCCTCTGTTGCTTTGTCTCTTGTTGGCTCGTTTGTCTGTTTGTTCCTGTGAGAGTTTTGTTTGTTTGTAGTTTCTAAGTTGTAGAGTCAAAATAAAGTGTGTTTGTTCTGCACATTTGCCTTAAAGAGTCTTGCAATTGGGTCCTCCTGCAAAAGCCGTGACAAAAAATGTCACAAAAAGCAACAATTACATAAAAAAATGGCTTTTGTAAATGACAAAAAAATGTTGAGAAAGCATCAAAAATGTCAAGAAAAACATTGAAAATGCATCAAAAACATTGAAAATAACAACCAAAAATGTTGAAATTGTGTCAAAAGTGTTTGGCGGGGAGAAAAAACGGTTGAACAGCAACAAAAACATGGGGAAAGCGACAAAAAATGCTATAAACATATGAAAAAAGCAACATAAGCAGCTGAAAACATGCCTAGGGCACCAGATTGGTTGGGGCCAGCGCTGAGATAGTCAGAGTGTCTGCGGCTGTGTTTTATAAAAAGGGGAAAGGTGACGCTACACAGGGAGGGTTTTAATTGGTCAGGTAACAGGAAGAGAAGGTGTCGTCAGCGTGGTCCAGTCCGTTCAGTTAGTCTACGTTCCAGGGTAGCGGTACCCGGTCCAACCAACCTGTTGGAGCTTTGCAGCCGGGCTGTCATCTCCGCTCTGGTCTCTCTGGAGCTACACAGCGGGAATACACACTGTTCAGAGCTACACGGCGGGAATACACACTGTTCAGAGCTACACGGCGGGAATACACATTGTTCAGAGCTACACGGCAGGAAAGTGGGATGGACAAACTGTCCATCAAAAGTATTCACCTTTCATACTGTAAAGACACCTTTCATACTGTAAAGATACCTTACCATTTATACTGTAAAGACAATTTTCATACTGTAAAGACACCTTTCATACTGTAAAGATACCTTACCATTTATACTGTAAAGACACCTTTCATACTGTAAAGACAACTTTTATACTTTAAAAACAACTTTCATACTGCAAAGACATCTTTCATACTGTGGAGAAACCTTTCACACTGTAAAGACATCTTTCATACTGTAAACACAACTTTCAAACTATAAAGACACCTTTCATACTGTAAAGACACCTTTCATACAGTGAAGATACCTTTCATGCTGTAAAGACACCTTCCATACTGTAAAGACACCTTTCATACAGTGAAGATACCTTTCATGCTGTAAAGACACCTTCCATACTGTAAAGACACCTTTCATACAGTGAAGATACCTTTCATGCTGTAAAGACACCTTCCATACTGTAAAGACACCTTTCATACAGTGAAGATACCTTTCATACTGTAAAGACACCTTCCATACTGTAAAGACACCTTTCATACAGTGAAGATACCTTTCATACTGTAAAGACACCTTTCATACAGTGAAGATACCTTCCATACTGTAAAGACACCTTTCATACAGTGAAGATACCTTTCATACTGTAAAGACACCTTTCATACAGTGAAGATACCTTTCATACTGTAAAGACACCGGTCATACTGTAAAGACGCCTTTCATACTGTAAAGACACCTTTCATACTGTGAAGAAACCTTTTGTACTGTAAAAACCACTGTCATACTGTAAAGACAACTTTCCTACTGTAAAGACACCTTTCATACTGTAAAGACACCTTTCATACTGTAAAAACAACTGTCATACTGTAAAGACACCTTTCATACTGTAAAGACACCTTTCATACTGTAAAGACACCTTTACTACTGTAAAGACCCCAGTCATACTGTGAAGACAACTTTCATACTGTGAAGACACCTTTCCTACTGTAAAAACACCTTTCATACTGTAAAAACACCTTTCATACTGTAAATACAACTTTCATACTGTAAAGACATCTTTCATTCGGTGAAGACACCCTTAATACTGTAAAGACATCTCCCATACTATAAAGACACCTTTCATACTGTAAAGACACCTTACCATTCATACTGTAAAAACAACTTTCATACTGTATAGACCTTACCATTCATACGGTAAAGACACCTTTCATACTGTAAAGACACTTTTCATAATATAAAGACACCTTTCATACAGTAAAAACCCCTTTTCATACTGTAAAGACACCTTAACTACTGTAAAAACCCCTTTTCATACTGTAAAGACACCTTAACTACTGTAAAAACGCCTTTCATACTGGAAAAACACCTTTCATACTGTAAAGACAACTTTCATACTGTAAAGACACCTTAACTACTGTAAAAACGCCTTTCATACTGGAAAAACACCTTTCATACTGTAAAGACACGTTTCCTACTGTAAAGACACCTTCCCTACTCTAAAAACACCTTTCATACTGTAAAAACACCTTTCATACTGTAAAGACAAGTTTCCTACTGTGAAGACAAGTTCCATACTGTGAAGACACCTTTCATACTGTAAAGACACCTTTCATACTGTAAAGACACCCTTCCTACTGTAAAGACCCCTTTCTGTAAAGACTTAAGATACAGTATTAGGGGACCACTAAGATCTGTATAAAAGAGACTTCAGATCCAGTACTGGGGAACCACTAAGGTCTATAAAAGAGACTTTATGTCCTGAAGAAGTTAAGGACAAAACACAAGACTTTCACCAGGAATCAGGTGTTCATGTCCTGGGAGAACTACTTAGGGAAACCAGGTTTTAACCCAAACCATAATCTTTTTACACATTGCCATTGTCCCTCTACGGCATTTTGTGGATATAATAACAACGCCTCTGACCTTCATCTCGTCCACCATCACGCGCTCGCCGAGCTTCAGCCCCAGGGAGGTCAGCATCAGGTTGCCGGGGATGTTGTCGTAGTTGGGCAGCGTGGCTCTGGGAAGGTTGCAGCTCAGAGGGACGGCGTCCAGCAGCAGCTGCTTCAGCTCCTTGGCCACCATGGCGGCCTCCGCCTTGTCCAGGCTCATGTCCATCGGGTCGGGAACCACCTCGCCCGGGACCTGGCCCTTATCGTTCTGCAGAGAGAAGAAGAAGAAGTTAAGGACAAAACACAAGACTTTCGCCAGGAAAAGAGACTTCAGATACAGTATTAGGGGACCACTAAGGTCTATATAAAGAGACTTCAGATACAGTATTAGGGGACCACTAAGGTCTATATAAAGAGACTTCAGATACAGTATTAGGGACCACTAAGGTCTATATAAAGAGACATCAGATACAGTATTAGGGACCACTAAGGTCTATATAAAAGAGACTTCAGATACAGTATTAGGGGACCACTAAGGTCTATATAAAAGAGACTTCAGATACAGTATTAGGGACCACTAAGGTCTATATAAAAGAGACTTCAGATACAGTATTAGGGACCACTAAGGTCTATATAAAAGAGACTTCAGATACAGTATTAGGGACCACTAAGGTCTATATAAAAGAGACTTCAGATACAGCATTAGGGACCACTAAGGTCTATATAAAAGAGACTTCAGATACAGTATTAGGGACCACTAAGGTCTATATAAAAGAGACTTCAGAAACAGTATTAGGGGACCACTAAGGTCTATATAAAAGAGACTTCAGATACAGCATTAGGGACCACTAAGGTCTATATAAAAGAGTGTTCATGTCCTGAAGAAGTTAAGGAGAAAACACAAGACCTTCACCAGGAAACAGGTGTTCATGTCCCAGGAGTACTACTTAAGGAAACTGTTTTTTAACCCAAACCATAATCTTTTTTCCAATCTTAAAAAGCTGTTATGGTTTCTAAAATGTATACTTTCTTCGCAGATGCTCAACTTTGGTCGGCAGAACTCAATAAATTCAGATAAATGTAACTGTAGAGGCCGCTTAGCTTAGCTGTCATGCTATTGGCAGGCCATTGCTGTAATTTCGAAGGATATGGTATATGAATTGTTGTGCATGAGTTTGGATAATAAACCAAGGCGTTGTTACCCGGACGATGGGGCTGGCCCCGTGCTCGAGCAGACATTTGACGGCTCCCAGACAGAGGTTGGAGGCCGCGATGTGGAGCGCCGTGCCGTAGTGGAAATCACTGCAGGTGGAGTTCAACACTGGGGAGAAGAAGAAGGTAGAGATGTGTTACTCTGAAATCACTCCATTCCAGAGCTTTAGCTGTGTGTGTGTGTGTGTGTGTGTGTGTGTGTGTGTGTGTGTGTGTGTGTGTGTGAGTGTGAGTGTGAGTGTGTGTGTGTGTGTGTGTGTGTGCGTGTTTGTTTAACTATATTCGTGGGGTCCAAAAACCGTGAGTTCAGTATACTTGTAGGGTCCTGACAGCTTTGTAGGGCCAAAATGCTGGACCCCACAACTTTAAAAAGCTGTTTGAGGGTTTAGACTTGGTTTTAGGATTAGGGTTAGAGTTAGGTTATGGTTAGGGTGAAGGTCAGGGTTTAGGTTAGGCATATGGTTTTGGTTTTTATCTTGTTTTCGGTCATTTCTCCGTGTTTCCTCCCTGGTCTTGTGTAGTTGTTCCTGTCTTGTGTTTCCCATTGAGTGTCTGAATGTTCTGTTTCCTGTTTTATTTTGAAGTCTGTGTCTCTGTCTCATCTTCCGTTTTACTTACTGTGTCTTCTCCTATGATTACCGGATGTTTTCCACCTGTTTCCCAGCCCTCTTGTCACCTGCCTCTTGTTATCCTGTGTATTTAGTGTCTGTGCTCCCCTCGTCTATTGTCCCATCGTTTTGTGAGTTAATGTGTTCCTGATGGTTTGGTTTTCGTCCTCCTTGTGATCCATTTTCCCCTCGTGAGTTCTTTCCGATCTCTGTTTTCCAGTTTGGGGATTTTCCCTTTTTTTGGTTTTGGATTTTGGGACTCCGGGGATTTTTGACGTTGTTTCCTTGAGTCGCTGTTTTTCCGTTTGGATTCATGTTTTGGTTTGGACTCTGTTTTTTAAATTAATAAATCTCCTGCCTGCCTCCTCTGTGTTTTGGTCCCAACTTCATTGAACTGTAGTAGATGCTTCAGATTAGGGGCTAGGGAATGCATTATGTTGATGACAGGTCCCCCTAAAGGTGGGTGTGTGTGTGTGTGTGTGTGTGTGTGTGTGTGTGTGCATGCATAAGACTGTGTGTTTGAGGTGTGCGTGTACCTCTGGGTTTGGTGCCTTTGAGCAGGACCCGGATCAGTTCCGGGACGTCGAAGTACGCGGCGTAGTGCAGAGCGTTCATGTTGGTCCAGCGGCTCCTCAGACTCACGTCGGCGCCCAGCGCGATCAGCTGGCTGCTGAGACGCAGCGCGGCCGCCGGGTCGCCTGCACACACAATACCATCGGTTTACACTAAAAGTACACACAGAGGTACACAACAACTACATGTCGCACAACAGAGGAAAACACAACAACAGCCACGGCACAGAGACATGTTCCATGATGTCCTCGGATCCAGATCTGAATTGGCAATGTACGGATCTTTAAAAGAGTTCCTGAGCTCGTTGGGTCTAAACGAAAGGACGCTAAGTCCACTATTAGATGGCAACCATTGGTGTTCGAGCTGGAATCTTCCCCCTTATGAGGTCATAAGGGGCAAGGTTACCTCCCCTTTCTCTGCTTTGCCCGCCCAGAGAATTTTGCCCCCTCATGAGAGAGAGACATCATGGCTTTCAAACAAGTGAAGCATGGCAGTTGGTCAAGGCCACCCCCCAAGCCTCCACCTTGCCCCCCCCCCCCCTCCTAATTAGTATTTAAAGCTACAGACAAAGAAATGACATATACTAAGGAAAGCTCATTGTGGGACTGACTCTAGAGGCTGGAATTCTGCACCAAGGCTGGATTTTGGGTAAGAGACTTCAGATACAGTATTAGGGACCACTAAGGTCTATATAAAAGAGACTTCAGATACAGTATTAGGGACCACTAAGGTCTATATAAAAGAGACTTCAGATACAGTATTAGGGACCATTAAGGTCTATATAAAAGAGACTTCAGATACAGTATTAGGGGACCATTAAGGTCTATATAAAAGAGACTTCAGATACAGTATTAGGGACCACTAAGGTCTATATAAAAGAGACTTCAGATACAGTATTAGGGGACCACTAAGGTCTATATAAAAGAGACTTCAGATACAGTATTAGGGGACCATTAAGGTCTATATAAAAGAGACTTCAGATACAGTATTAGGGGACCATTAAGGTCTATATAAAAGAGACTTCAGATACAGTATTAGGGACCATTAAGGTCTATATAAAAGAGACTTCAGATACAGTATTAGGGACCATTAAGGTCTATATAAAAGAGACTTCAGATACAGTATTAGCGGACCACTAAGCTCTATATAAAATACTTCAGATACAGTATTAGGGACCACTAAGGTCTATATAAAAGAGACTTCAGATACAGTATTAGGGGACCACTAAGGTCTATATAAAAGAGACTTCATATACAGTATTAGGGGACCGCTAAGGTCTATATAAAAGAGACTTCAGATACAGTATTAGGGGACCACTAAGGTCTATATAAAAGAGACTTCATATACAGTATTAGGGGACCGCTAAGGTCTATATAAAAGAGACTTCAGAGACTTCACCTGTAAACTAGAATCTTACCGACTCCGTGTGCTCCGGCCTTGCAGCTGTAGTGAAGCAGCGTCATGTCCGTCAAACCATCACGGTCGTTCACATGGCAACCACGCTTCAGGATCTGGGACAGAAAAACAAAAAGAGAGACACGCAGGACAGTTCAAAGACACCATTAGCAGTTTGATATCAAATGACATTATCATAAATAGTGGATTTAAATAGTGCATAGGTTTAATTTTTATGGGAATTTCCTGGTAAAGTGAAGGCTAAAAAATCTATTATTTAAATTTTTTATTTAGCTTTTCCAATGACCACCTGCAGGACAGGTTGGTCTACGTGATCTGCAGGTAGACGCCGTGTACCCCCTAGGAAAAGTCAAGGATTTCCATATACCCCCTAGGAAAAGTCAAGGATTTCCATATACCCCCTAGGAAAAGTCAAGGATTTCCGTATACCCCCTAGGAAAAGTCAAGGATTTCCGTATACTCCCTAGGAAAAGTCAAGGATTTCAGTATACCCCCTAGGAAAAGTCAAGGATTTCCTTATACCCCCTAGGAAAAGTCAAGGATTTCCGTATACCCCCTAGGAAAAGTCAAGGATTTTCATATACCCCCTAGGAAAAGTCAAGGATTTCCATATACCCCTAGGAAAAGTCAAGGATTTCCGTATACCCCCTAGGAAAAGTCAAGGATTTCATATACCCCCAGGAAAAGTCAAGGATTTCCGTATACCCCCTAGGAAAAGTCAAGGGATATACCCCTAGGAAAAGTCAAGGATTTCCGTACCCCCTAGGAAAAGTCAAGGATTTCATATACCCCCTAGGAAAAGTCAAGGATTTCCATATACCCCCTAGGAAAAGTCAAGGATTTCCATATACCCCCTAGGAAAAGTCAAGGATTTCCGTATACCCCCTAGGAAAAGTCAAGGATGTCAGTATACCCCCTAGGAAAAGTCAAGGATTTCCATATACCCCCTAGGAAAAGTCAAGGATTTCCATATACCCCCTAGGAAAAGTCAAGGATTTTCATATACCCCCCAGGAAAAGTCAAGGATTTCCGTATACCCCCTAGGAAAAGTCAAGGGATATACTCCCTAGGAAAAGTCAAGGATTTCCGTATACCCCTAGGAAAAGTCAAGGATTCCATATACCCCCTAGGAAAAGTCAAGGATTTCCGTATACCCCCTAGGAAAAGTCAAGGATTCCATATACCCCCTAGGAAAAGTCAGGATTTCCGTATAACCCCTAGGAAAAGTCAAGGATGTCATATACCCCATAGGAAAAGTCAAGGATTTCCATATACCCCCTAGGAGAAGTCAAGGATTTCCATATACCCCCTAGGAAAAGTCAAGGATTTTCATATACTCCCTAGGAAAGTCAAGGATTTCCGTACACCCCTAGGAAAAGTCAAGGATGTCAGTAAACCCCCTAGGAAACGTCGAGGATTTCCGTATACCCTAGGAAAAGTCAGATTTCCATATACCCCCTAGGAAAAGTCAAGGATTTCCGTATACCCCCTAGGAAAAGTCAAGGATGTCAGTATACCCCCTAGGAAAAGTCAGGATTTCCATATACCCCTAGGAAAAAGTCAAGGATTTTCATATACCCCCTAGGAAAAGTCAAGGATTTCCGATACCCCTAGGAAAGTCAAGGATTTCCGTATACCCACTAGGAAAAGTCAAGGATTTCCGTATAAACTAGGAAAAGTCAAGGATTCCGTATACCCCCTAGGAAAGTCAAGGATGTCAGTATACCCCCTAGGAAAAGTCAAGGATTTCCGTATACCCCCTAGGAAAAGTCAAGGATTTCCGTATACCCCCTAGGAAAAGTCAAGGATTTCCGTATACCCCCTAGGAAAAGTCAAGGATTTCCGTATACCCCTAGGAAAAGTCAAGGATTTCCGTATACCCACTAGGAAAAGTCAAGGATTTCCGTATACCCCCTAGGAAAAGTCAAGGATTTCCGTATACCCACTAGGAAAAGTCAAGGATTTCCGTATACCCCCTAGGAAAAGTCAAGGATTTCCGAATACTCCCTAGGAAAAGTCAAGGATTTCCGTATACCCCCTAGGAAAAGTCAAGGATTCCATATACCCCCAGGAAAAGTCAGGATTTCCGTATACCCCCTAGGAAAAGTCAAGGGATATACTCCCTAGGAAAAGTCAAGGATTTCCGTATACCCCTAGGAAAAGTCAAGGATTTCCATATACCCCCTAGGAAAAGTCAAGGATTTCCGTATACCCCCTAGGAAAAGTCAAGGATTCCATATACCCTAGGAAAAGTCCAGGATTTCCGTATACCCCCTAGGAAAAGTCAAGGATGTCAGTATACCCCCTAGGAAAAGTCAAGGATTTCCATATACCCCCTAGGAGAAGTCAAGGATTTCATATACCCCCTAGGAAAAGTCAAGGATTTTCATATACTCCCTAGGAAAAGTCAAGGATTTCCGTACACCCCTAGGAAAAGTCAAGGATGTCAGTAAACCCCCTAGGAAAAGTCGAGGATTTCCGTATACCCCTAGGAAAAGTCAAGGATTTCCATATACCCCTAGGAAAAATCAAGGATTTCCGTATACCCCCTAGAAAAGTCAAGGATGTCAGTATACCCCCTAGGAAAAGTCAAGGATTTCATATACCCCCTAGGAAAAGTCAAGGATTTTCATATACCACTAGGAAAAGTCAAGGATTTCAGTATACCCCCTAGGAAAAGTCAAGGATTTCCATATACCCCCTAGGAAAAGTCAAGGATTCCATATACCCCTAGGAAAAGTCAAGGATTTTCGTATACCCCCTAGGAAAAGTCAAGGATTTTCATATACTCCCTAGGAAAAGTCAAGGATTTCCATATACTCCCTAGGAAAAGTCAAGGATTTCCGTATACCCCCTAGGAAAAGTCAAGGATTTCCATATACCCCCCAGGAAAAGTCAAGGATTTCCGTATACCCCCTAGGAAAAGTCAAGGGATATACTCCCTAGGAAAAGTCAAGGATTTCCGTATACCCCCTAGGAAAAGTCAAGGATTTCCATATACCCCCTAGGAAAAGTCAAGGATTTCCGTATACCCCCTAGGAAAAGTCAAGGATTTCCATATACCCCCTAGGAAAAGTCAAGGATTTCCGTATACCCCCTAGGAAAAGTCAAGGATGTCAGTATACCCCCTAGGAAAAGTCAAGGATTTCCATATACCCCCTAGGAGAAGTCAAGGATTTCCATATACCCCCTAGGAAAAGTCAAGGATTTTCATATACTCCCTAGGAAAAGTCAAGGATTTCCGTACACCCCCTAGGAAAAGTCAAGGATGTCAGTAAACCCCCTAGGAAAAGTCGAGGATTTCCGTATACCCCCTAGGAAAAGTCAAGGATTTCCATATACCCCCTAGGAAAAGTCAAGGATTTCCGTATACCCCCTAGGAAAAGTCAAGGATGTCAGTATACCCCCTAGGAAAAGTCAAGGATTTCCATATACCCCCTAGGAAAAGTCAAGGATTTTCATATACCCCCTAGGAAAAGTCAAGGATTTCAGTATACCCCCTAGGAAAAGTCAAGGATTTCCGTATACCCCCTAGGAAAAGTCAAGGATTTCCGTATACCCACTAGGAAAAGTCAAGGATTTCCGTATACCCACTAGGAAAAGTCAAGGATTTCCGTATACCCCCTAGGAAAAGTCAAGGATTTCCGTATACCCCCTAGGAAAAGTCAAGGATTTCCGAATACCCCCTAGGAAAAGTCAAGGATTTGTGAAGAAGCAGCTGTCTTGCTCTCTCTAATGTCATTTCCCTCAATGCTTACCCACAAAATTGCATTTAAAATAATAATAATATGAGGCTTCACCAAATGATTCTGCCTATTTTCTGAGTCATTCCTCCAGGGTGAGTCATCTTCCTGCTGAGTCATGGTAGAGTCTCCGAGACTCTCTCTCTCTCTCTCTCTCTCTCTCTCTCTCTCGTCTCTCCCCCTTTTTTAAAGTCCATGCAGCCATTTTATCTGGGTCTGCATAGAATGGGGCAAAATGGTTATTAACCATTACATTTAAGAGTTATAATGTAGTTTTTAAATTAACGTTTGGGTTGATACTAGGGTGAAGCAGCTAGCGGTTTAAATTCAAATTAGGATATGTTTCCAAGAAAGAAATAAAATCTCAAAAAAACTTTAAGGAGTCCCCCCCTGCTGGAGATCAGATAGAAAGCAGGTTTAAGGAGTCCCCCCCTGCTGGAGATCAGATAGAAACCAGGTTTAAGGAGTCCCCCCCCTGCTGAGAGATCAGATAGAAAGCAGGTTTAAGGAGTCCCCCCCTGCTGGAGATCAGATAGAAAGCAGGTTTAAGGAGTCCCCCCCTGCTGGAGATCAGATAGAAAGCAGGTTTAAGGAGTCTCACCCTGCTGGAGATCAGATAAAAACCAGGTTTAAGGAGTCCCCCCCTGCTGGAGACCAGATAGAAAGCAGGTTTAAGGAGTCCCCCCCTGCTGGAGACCAGATAGAAAGCAGGTTTAAGGAGTCTCCCCCTGCTGGAGATCAGATAGAAACCAGGTTTAAGGAGTCCCCCCCTGCTGGAGATCAGATAGAAAGTAGGTTTAAGGAGTCCCCCCTGCTGGAGACCAGATAGAAAGCAGGTTTAAGGAGTCCCCCCCCTGCTGGAGATCAGATAGAAAGCAGGTTTAAGGAGTCCCCCCCCTGCTGGAGATCAGATAGAAAGCAGGTTTAAGGAGTCTCCCCCTGCTGGAGATCAGATAGAAACCAGGTTTAAGGAGTCCCCCCCTGCTGGAGATCAGATAGAAACCAGGTTTAAGGAGTCCCCCCCTGCTGGAGATCAGATAGAAAGCAGGTTTAAGGAGTCCCCCCCCTGCTGGAGATCAGATAGAAAGCAGGTTTAAGGAGTCTCCCCCTGCTGGAGATCAGATAGAAAGCAGGTTTAAGGAGTCCCCCCTGCTGGAGATCAGATAGAAACCAGGTTTAAGGAGTCCCCCCCTGCTGGAGATCAGATAGAAAGCAGGTTTAAGGAGTCTCACCCTGCTGGAGATCAGATAAAACCAGGTTTAAGGAGTCCCCCCCCTGCTGGAGACCAGATAGAAAGCAGGTTTAAGGAGTCCCCCCCTGCTGGAGACCAGATAGAAAGCAGGTTTAAGGAGTCCCCCCCCCTGCTGGAGATCAGATGAAAGCAGGTTTAAGGAGTCCCCCCCCTGCTGGAGATCAGATAGAAAGCAGTTTAAGGAGTCTCCCCTGCTGGAGATCAGATAGAAACCAGGTTTAAGGAGTCCCCCCCTGCTGGAGATCAGATAGAAAGCAGGTTTAAGGAGTCCCCCCTGCTGGAGATCAGATAGAAAGCAGGTTTAAGGAGTCCCCCCCCAGCAGAGATCAGATAGAAACCAGTTTTAAGGAGTCCCCCCCTGCTGGAGATCAGATAGAAAGCAGTTTAAGGAGTCCCCCTGCTGGAGATCAGATAAAAACCAGGTTTAAGGAGTCCCCCCCTGCTGGAGATCAGATAGAAAGCAGGTTAAGGAGTCCCCCCCCTGCTGGAGATCAGATAGAAAGCAGGTTTAAGGAGTCTCCCCCTGCTGGAGATCAGATAGAAAGCAGGTTAAGGAGTCTCCCCCTGCTGGAGACCAGATAGAAAGCAGGTTTAAGGAGTCCCCCCCCTGCTGGAGATCAGATAGAAAGCAGGTTTAAGGAGTCCCCCCCTGCTGGAGATCAGATAGAAAGCAGGTTTAAGGAGTCCCCCCCCTGCTGGAGATCAGATAGAAAGCAGGTTTAAGGAGTCTCCCCTGCTGGAGATCAGATAGAAA
>NW_022603775.1:0-18953 GCF_008692095.1 Etheostoma spectabile | reverse complement strand
TGACCAACCGCGGAACGGGACCAGCTGCTCGTCCACAGTCACGTCGGTGCCCGGGTTGTACAAGCTCGGAAGCCGACGCGCCCACTCGTCCCACACGTCCCTTATGGCCGCCAGCTTGTCGGTGGCCCGTCTGGCGGCTCTCGACTCGCGGTCGTCGAATCGCAGCAGTCTCGAGTACGCGTGGAACCGCTTCAGGGGCATCGTGGCGCGGAACACGGGCCTGCCGCTCTCCTCGTGCCACAGGCTTTCCAAGGCCTCGTTCCGGGACCTGTACACGCCCGAGAGGAGCAGCAGGCCGAAGTAGCCGCGCAGGTCCACCGCGTCCATGCCTTTCCACTCGTTGCCGTGCGTCCTCAGGGCCTGTAGGTTTGTCGCGGCCAGCACAATGTCTTCTATTCGCGGCGTGACAAATAGGTCGAACGCCGAAACGATGTCGCGTACGCGCCCGGCTGCGTAGTCCGTGGGTCCGGAGCTCCGCGGCTCGGGGGAGAGGGCCCTTTCCCGAGGCCCGGCGTGAAACGTTTTCGAGGACCACTCGATTTTCCTTCTTCTTTTTTCGAAACGAACGTCGCCTCCTCTTGCTCCACCACTACCGCCGTTGCAGCAGCGGCTTCTCCCCTTTCTCCCCTTTCTCCCCCACCTTCTTCTATCCCTCCACCTCTTCTTCTTCTTCTTCTTCTTCTTTCTTCTTCTTCTTCTTCTTCGTCTTCTCCTCCTTCATCTTCTCCACCACCTCCTCCTTCCTCTTATTCTTCTTCTTCTTCTTCTTCTTCTTCTTCTTCTTCTTCTTCTTCTTTGGCCACGTCTCCCCTTCCTCCACCGCCCCGCTCCGGGCTGCTTTCTCGCCGTTCCTGTAGGCCCTCTCCTTCCGAGCCACCTCGCCTTCCCACTCGTTCGACAAAACCGCGGCGAGGGACGTCGCGGGTGAAGCCGTTGCCTCCGTCGGTACGCGCGTCTCCGTGTGCCTGTCCGGGGAGGACGCTAGCGAGGGTCTGCCGCGGCCTCGGGTCTACAGTGAAACAACGGGCCATGCCGAGCGTGACAAATAGGTTGCCGGGTCTTTGATACGAAGAACGGAAAACGAATAGAAACAAAACAAAACTAAAGAACAGAAACCAATGCAAGACACATGCCTACGGCAGATGTGTATAATAAAATATGTTTAGTATGCCCGCGGGCGAAACCGGGTTCTTCTTCTTCTTTCTTCTTCTTCTTCTTCTTCTTCTTCTTCTTCTTCTTCTTCTTCTTCTTCCCTATTTCATAATACCGCTTGGGTGTCTGTTTGTGTTTAGTGTCTTGTTCTGTGTTAGCTCGTCTCTCGCTCCGAAGTGAAGGGACAAGTGCCTCGGCGTGTCCTAGACCCCGCGTAGTGAAGGAATACGAGCCACGGGGACCACCGAGACCCCAGCGTCAAGGGATAAGTGCCTCGGGGTCACCTAGACCCCCGCGTAGTGAAGGGATGCGAGCCACGGGGGTCACCCGGACCCCGCGTAGTGAAGGGATGCGAGCCACGGGGCCTCCCGGACCCCGACGTGAAGGGATGAGTGCCTCGGGGTCACCTAGACCCCGAGTAGTGAAGGGACGAGTGCCTCGCGGGGTCACCCGGACCCCGCCTAGTGAAGGGATACGAGCCACGGGGCCTCCCGGACCCCGACGTGATGGGATGAGTGCCTCGGGGTCACCTAGACCCCCGCGTAGTGAAGGGATGCGAGCCACGGGGCCTCCCGGACCCCGACGTGATGGGATGAGTGCCTCGGGGTCACCTAGACCCCCGCGTAGTGAAGGGATGCGAGCCACGGGGCCTCCCGGACCCCGACGTGATGGGATGAGTGCCTCGGGGTCACCTAGACCCCCGCGTAGTGAAGGGACGCGAGCCTCGGGGGTCACCCGGACCCCGACGTGATGGGATGAGTGCCTCGGGGTCACCTAGACCCCGCGTAGTGAAGGGACGCGAGCCTCGGGGGTCACCCGGACCCCGACGTGAAGGGATGAGTGCCTCGGGGTCACCTAGACCCCGCGTAGTGAAGGGACGAGTGCCTCGGGGGTCACCCGGACCCCGCGTAGTGAAGGGATACGAGCCACGGGGCCTCCCGGACCCCGACGTGAAGGGATGAGTGCCTCGGGGTCACCTAGACCCCGAGTAGTGAAGGGATGAGTGCCTCGGGGTCACCTAGACCCCGAGTAGTGAAGGGACGAGTGCCTCGGGGTCACCTAGACCCCGAGTAGTGAAGGGATGAGTGCCTCGGGGTCACCTAGACCCCGAGTAGTGAAGGGACGAGTGCCTCGGGGGTCACCCGGACCCCGCCTAGTGAAGGGACGAGTGCCTCGGGGGTCTCCCGGATCCCGCCTAGCGAAGGGACGAGTGCCACGGGGTCTCGGTGACCCCGCGTAGTGAAGGGACGAGTGCCACGGGGTCTCGGTGACCCCGCCTAGTGAAGGGACGAGTGCCACGGGGGTCTCCCGGACCCCGCCTAGTGAAGATATTACAGCCCAAACCAGCAAAAAAGACTATGGAGGGGTCACTGTGACCCCCGAGGACAACACAAGGGTTAAACCTGTAAGCTTACTTTTAACTAGATGTGGAAAGTTGAAAGGTTGAATTTTTTCACCTGTGCTGTGGTTTGAAACCAGGTTCCACCAAGATTTGAACTCAGATCGCTGGATTCAAAGTCCAGAGAGCTAACCATTACACCATGGAACCTTTAAAAGAGTTTGCTAGGCAGTTTCTTTCATTATATCCACATGTGTGATATTAACGGCACACAACAATCACAACAATTAAAATATCACGCCCCAATATATTCTCGGTTTTAAGTCCTCGCCCCTACTATTTACGACATGGACAGACGTAATCCGGCTAAGAAGCGGCACTTTTTAGAGGTGGAGATTGAAACCCTGACATCTCAGTTTAATTTGCAGTAAAGTATACACCTACATGTAAAGTGTACCCATATTTAAATAAACACACGGTAGCAAAAGTTTATGCAGTGTTTTACTCGTGTAAACTTTATGTTACTCGTTTTTTTTTGTGAGTCAGTGTAAATATTAGTGCAAATCAGTATTACACTGCTTTTCAGGTTGTTGTGGCTGAGTGGTTAAGGCGATGGACTAGAAATCCATTGGGGTCTCCCCTCGCAGGTTTGAATCCTGCCAACAACGAGGGGCGTTCTTTCATTGTGGTCACACATCCCTTTATAACAAATGGCAGATGTGCCTTCATGGACAATACTATAATTTCAAACTGGAAGCCACTGATGCATCTCTGAGCATTTACTTTCATTCTCAATGTCCAGATGTGTTGCGGTTGATATGGCTTTGATTCCCAGCCAGTAACTTTCTTTGAGTGACGTTATTTGCTTTATTTGTCAAGAAGTAACCAGAAAGGTTACTCTCCCAACCCGGTTTGATAAAACATTAGATCTCTGTTATATCGCACAAATAAGGGAACATAACAATCAATCAAGCTGCCTCCACGAGGATCCACAGACATAGACATGTTCCACCCCCTGCAATTAAGCCTGTCTCCTCAGCTTCTAGGCGCCGCTGCATCTCCTCCTCTTCAACTGGAGAGTTCGCCTCTGCGTTTGTGAGTTCACAGTTAGCAAAGCTCACATAAAGCAAAATGCTTGTGGCATAAAGATCGATCCTTCTGCAGAAGACCATAGAGCAGCCCAAAGATAACCCAAGTGGCCTTACCTCTATTAGAAGGTGCAGTTCTGCAAACCATGTACATACTAATCTTTACTGTCATTGGTATGCAGGTCACTTGATGTAATACACGCAAATACACGAGGCCCCACCCAACAGTTTTGTGATAACTGGATGTCAATGATCAAGCTTGTTGCTGTGACCAAGAAACCACCAGCAAAATGACTGATACATCATCAGTTCCCAAATTTTCTTGGATGCCAAATATTTAAATTCAAAGTCAGAATCCAATTGACATGTAAGAAACATAAAATGCACGTCCAGCTTCTACATTTCCGCATGAGTCAGCTTCCCCAATTTCTGAGTAACAGGAAAATAGCCTGATAAGCAGACATGTGCAGCTCAACCTGACCAACACAACCTGTTGTTGTGTTGGTCTGTAGTTCTGGCACATTTAAAAGTTAGCCTGTTTGTGTTCTTCACCTGTTACCTAGATTACACCTGGCTGTTGATTTGATATAACAGCGATTGTTGAACGTCCTTGCTTATTAAGATAATGTAATTAATAATGGGTTTATTGTTATTATTTACTAGCATATATGATTCCTATGCATTGTGTATGGTAGCCTTTGCAATGTTATTTATTTATTTTATTACCACACCATAGCAGAGCTGCCCCCCCCCCCCCATGTTTATCCTGATGCTTGATTGTAATGAAGCATCAACAGAGAGAAGTTTCTCCGTTTGTGTGTTAACAGACACACCTGGGCTCAAGTTGGAAAACCAGAATCAGCTTTAAATCCAGTCCTAATCTAGTCCTCACTAAATTTCAAATAATTTCACTGGAGTTAGTTATTATTTTTGCGTCATCAATACCAAATTGAATCTAATTGGATGGGAATATACACAGACTTCTCACAAAATCACACTTGAATTCATATCTTGCAACTCGTTCAGAATCTTATTAACCTGGAGTCCCAGTCTCTGTCACAATAAATAAGCTATATGTTTTATATATGTTTTAGGCTTATTGGCAAACAGCCATTTAAAATGTAGCCAATGGCATATAAAGAATAAAGAATAAAGAGTATTTTTCCATGTCCACTGTAGTTTTCTCAGCGTCTCTCTATTAACATCTGTCTGGTCCAGGTAGCTTTGTCATTCCTAAGGCTAGTTTTACTTTTATACTTTAAGTAAATGGCTAAGCTTCTACTTTATTACTTTTGCTTGAGTAAAGACGTTAAATCAGTACTTCTACTTTTACCAGAGTATTTTTGCCATCAGGTTTGTGATGAAGAAGGTTCTTACAATTTTCAAAGCAGTGCAATCACCATTTCATTGTAGGTCTACTGTGTAAAATGGTGCTTTCTGCTGTAAAATCCTTTTTTTGTGTCAATATGGCTCTGTTTTTTTTTTTTTTTTGTACGAAATACATTGGGGTCTCCCTGTGTAGGTTTTAATCCTGCCGACAACAAAATGTGTTCTTTAGGATAGGTAGAAAATCAATGACACATCACAGAATACCCAGTTGTGGATTTGCCTTTATGAACAATCTCCAGCCACCAATGTATTTCTTAGCTTTTATTTTCAGTCTGTGTTACAAGATTTGCAGTGAATGTTGTATTGTCCAGCAGAAAGGCAACAGGTGTGTTACTTTTTGACCATGATTTATACCATAGCAGTTCAATCATTTTGCCCAGGTTTGATTTCCAGCCACCGCAGTTGCATTTACAGGTTTTGAATCCATATACAACATTAACATTACATGTTTTACCCAGGTTTCTTCTTTAATTCAGTGATATTTCAATTCCCATCCGGGAGTCATCCCAAAAGGATTAATAAAGATAAGTCTACGTCTCTCTCAGAAAAAAGTAAAAAAAGAAATCTGAAAATCTTCAGGGGATGTAGCTATTAGCTTTTTCCTTGTGAAGGTTTTTTTTTCCAATGACATTAACATGAACAGTTACTAACTTTATAGCATTCATGTAACGTTAAAATAGAAAACGTCTGACAGGGACAACATAACATTTCATTACACGTTTGGTCATTTAACATCTTTTCATTCATAATAATATAAATAACTTACCTTTTAGCGTAATGTTCAGCTGAGCTCAATCGGTGTGTGCTGTAAATCCGCTGTCCACACGATTACTGAGAGGGGCCGGAAGCTTCACTCGCTAAACTGCTCCAGGGCGGCAAACGTCTCCAGAGCGAAGACTAGCGGCCAAGGATATATTACATCTGTAGTGGTTTAGCAGTACCATAGGAAATGAATGGGAACCAGTTTAGGGCGTTCTAGCTAAAGAATTCCCTAGTGCCGTGCGGGAGACCCGGGTCCAATTCCCGGCCAATGCATCTTTCCTTTACCACTATTCGGAAATAGTCCTTTCACAAAAGGGGCATGTTTGTGTGAAGGCAAACAGCACATTTCTGGTGATGTTAACTTATAGATTTAAGTCATGCATGTTATCTTCATTTTGATTTTTGGTGCACTAGGCACGTCAAGAGGCTGTGATCCGTGTTTGATGGAATATGGATAAAATTACAGTTTTGCTGACACTTGGGAAAACATAATGTGGCCAAGCAGACTGATTTTTTCAGTGGTGGAATTTGAACCGCATCAAGCGTTGGTGGTTCAGTGTTAGAATTCTCGCCTCCCACGTAGGAGACCCGGGTCCGATTCCCAGCCCATGGAGCTTTGCTTTACTACAATTCGGAATTAGCCTCTGCACAAAAAGGGCATGTTTGTGTGAAGGCAAACAACTAATTTCTGGTAATGTTAACTTCTACATTCAGGCCATTCATGTCAGCTAAATTTTGATTGTTGGTGCGCTAGGCACGTCAAGAGACTGTGATCCGTGTTTGATGGAAAATGGATAAAATTACCATTTTGCTGACACTTGTGAAAACATAATGTGGCCATGCAGACTGATTTTTTTCAGTGGTGGAAGTTGAACAGCATCAAGCGTTGGAAGTTCAGTGGTAGAATTCTCGCCTCCCACGTGGGGGACCTGGGTCCGATTCCCAGCCAATGCAGGTTTGCTTTACTATAATTCGGAATTATCCTCTGCACAAAAAAGGGCATGTTTGTGTGAAGGCAAACAACTAATTTCTGGTGATGTTAACTTCTAGATTTCAGTCATGCATGTTAGGTCCATTTTGATTTTTGGTGCACTTGGCAGCCCGAGAGGCTGTGATCCGTGTTTGATGGAAAATGGATAAAATTACCATTTTGTTGACACATGTGAAAACATAATGTGGCCAAGCAGACTGATTTTTTCAGTGGGGCAATTCAACGCACGTCAAGCATTGGTGGTTCAGTGGTAGAATTCTCGCCTGCCACGCGGGAACCCGGGTCCGATTCCCGGCTAATGCAGCTTCCCTTTACCACTATTCGGAAATAGTCCTTTCACAAAAGGGGCCTGTTTGTGTGAAGGCAAACAACTAAATTCTGGTAATGTTGACTTCTACATTTCAGCGATTCATGTTAGCTAAATTTTGATTGTTGGTGCACTAGGCACGTCAAGAGACTGTGATCCGTGTTTGATGGAATATGGATAAAATTACCGTACTTGTGAGAACATAATGTGGCCATGCAGACTGATTTTTTTCAGCGGGGCAATTCGAGACATGTCAAGCATTGGTGGTTCAGTGATAGAATTCTTGCTTGCCAGAGATCGGCCTGTCACGCATAGGTGGCATGACAGCCAATGAAGTTGCAGCATTATTAGTGCTGTCCGAGGTGCTGAACCGGCCAAGTTTTTTTCCTGAATATTTAATAATTATTATCTGGACGCAGGTTAGAATCCCAGTTGGGGCCATGTCTGTGATGCATTATTAAAGATAAATAGGTATTTATTAGAATGTTTTATCTTGAGTCAAGTAAATACCTTAAATTATACAACTTAAGGTAGGGTATGATTACAAAAAATACTAAAGCAGAACAAAACTAAAAACATATAATAACATGGTTGCACTTGACTTACTCATGGCTATTAACCTCTTATATATCTTGTAAATTCTGGAGTGTGGTCTATCTGTAAAATGTCGAGATAACTCTTGTTATGAATTGATACTATAAATAAAATTGAATTGAATTGAATTTTATGATATTTTTCTTAGTATGTGTAACATTACAATTTCTTAAAACCTTTGCATTCAATTCTAGACAATTTACTGTTCTCTTAACGTCATACACTTATTAAAGAGACACGTAACCATTGGTCAATGTATTGTCTTGTTTACTAAATACAACAATGACAGTTTTAACAGACCAAATCCAATAGTGCAAGGTTACACATAAAACATAAAACCAAATAATATGTAAAAATAAATATGAAATGGCCAAATATACAGTATAAACACACTTAATCAGCAGCAGGATGTTGGAGATCTTCTACCAGTCTGTTGTGGCCAGCGCTCTGTTCTCCTCCGCCATCTGCTGGGGGGGGAGGAAGGCTGGCTCCGTGATCGGCTGCAAACAGGACACTTTTGAAGCCATGGTGGAGAGGAGGTCACTGAACAAACTGTTATCTATCATGGATAACCCCGACCACCCTCTCCACCCCCCATTGGTCCACCAGAGGAGCAGCTTCTCTAAGAGGCTCCGACAGCTTCGATGCCGCACGGACCGCTACAGAAAATCATTCATACCACAGGTAAAAAAACTCTTCAACACGTCATCCCTGGGTGCTAGATGAGACTCTGAGACACCCCAACATTGCATTAAGGGCAACCGGCCCGATTGGTTCATTTACATTTTAACATACTTAAACAGTTGCACATTTTGTTTTTCCCATCTTTTATATATTTAAATATTTGTTCTTATATTCTTACTCTTATATTTTATTCTTATATTTTGTTATTATTATTATTATTATTATTATTATTATTTCATGTATATTGTATGTATGTATATTTTGTGTGCTGCTGGAACACTGTAATTTCCCATTTTTTGGGATCAATAACTATCTATCTATCTATCTAACTAACTTGCTATGACATAGCCTACTCTATGCTAATCATCTAGGTAGATTACTACCCATTTAAAAGTAACTTGATTGATTTGATAATGCAGCTGTCATAGTAGGTGTGCGTTTGTGCTGTAGTGTCATTGTATTGTCCAAAGGATGCTCATTGTTTATTGTTGTCCATATTCATGTTGCCTTTAGATGAGCAATAAGCCTAAAAGCCACAAGTCCATGGGGGAAGGAGAGTGGATGGCGAGGTTGAGGGCGTATGCCGGCTCAGGGGTTTGGCCTTCTGGAGACAAAGGACCAGCCCCTAAGCAGCGGAAGTGGCATGACCTCTATCATAAGGTAAAATATAGCAATACATAATGATAACTTCAAAAAATATACCATACAATAGTGAAGATATTATGAATAAAACAAATTACTGTACACCCCAGTCTAAACAGAGTTGTGATTGTTTCAGATTGAGAAATGTCCCATGCAGGCCCGGGGACAGACCACTCTGTTTGGAGGGTCAGTGGCCTGTAATTGTGGATTTCACTGCACCAAGGTAATCTGTTTTAAAATGCTGTATCATTATGATTAATCTCACATCTCATGTCTGCTGCAATGCTGTTGCTGTTATATCACGCATCCCAATGCTGTTGCTATAGCAGCCCTCCACTCAGCCTCCTGCCGCAGCCTCGCAGTCTGCTGCTCTGGTCTCGACCGCTGGTGCAACGGCTGCTGTGCCACCATCTTTCCTGCGCCCCCCTCCAAGTTTGTCAATGGTGAATAATTTATTAAATAACTCATATTTCATATATATATAGTGGTTTTGTATTTGTTACATACAAATAATATTTGTATGTAATCAAATTAATATTGTTTGTCTTTTCAGTTCACTAAATCACGCTATGGTGGGTCACAGTCTGCCACACTAAAGCCCAATTTAGTGGCTAGGAGGAGCCCCAGCCCCTCACCCTCTCCGGTGAGGTCTCCCAGTCCCTCTCCATCCTCTGTGAGGTCTCCCAGTCCCTCTCCATTCTCTGTGAGGACTCCAAGTCCCTCTCCATCCTCTGTGAGGACTCCAAGTCCCTCTCCATCCTCTGTGAGGACCCAGAGCCATGCCCCGTCTTCTGTAAGGACTCCCAGCCCTTCTCCATCCTTTGTGAGGACTCCCAGCCCTTCTCCATCCTCTGTGAGGACTCCCAGCCCTTCTCCATCCTCTGTGAGGACCCCGAGCCATGCCTCGTCTTCTGTGAGGACTCCCAGTCCCTCTTCATCCTCTGTGAGGACCTCAAACCCTGCTGTGAACACCAACATGGCAGAAGCCTGTGTAAGTACAGCAGTGTGTTCATTGGCCAGGCTGTTGTGTAAGTTGTGCTTAGTGTAGCCTTTATTCATGCCATACATTAATAATTTGTTGTTGTCTTCTTAACAGGGTGAACCCGGGGGAGTTCACCCAGCTACTGCTGGGGCTACAGCTTCTTTCTGGTTGCCAGGAGAGATGCGGAAAAACATCCCCATCCAAGACCAGAGGTGGATTTCTAACACCATTTTCCACTCTGGCAAACTGCAGCAAGATTTGAAGCTGTGGTGCAGATCGCTTTTGCACCCATCGGCTGACGGTGTGGATGCCCTACCACCTGTGAAGGTGAGGGTAAACTGCCCTGAGTGTGGGAAGCAGCTGACGGGCTACGGTGTCCACAAGAGGGCTCGGAAGGTCCTGGACATGGACAGGTATTACCTGATGGCAATAGAGACACTCGGCTGCACTGTGTGTTCTCTGAACTACTTGTCAATCTCTCAGACTGTCCAGAACCAGCTGGACCTGCTGCACCAGAAAATGTTCCGGCTGATCCTGACCCACCAGCCTGCTGCCTCCTCCCTGGCTGCGGATGTGTCTGGGGTATGTAAAGCATATTAATTTGCTAATAAATAACATCACTGTTATTTTGTTTTGTCCCAACTTCACTCATCTCAAAATTCTCATCCTTGTTTTACCAGGCTGTGGATGAGTCCGGTGTGCCAGGCATGGACAGAGTGGACAGCTTGGCAGAATATCTAGTGGAGCTGCGCAACCAGCCCTCACTAGCCCTCACCAACCAGCAGGTCAGGAACTTATAGCGTCTTGTTTTTTCTCCTCTGTTCTCTGTCACAAATGTCCACACTTGACTGTTTTTGTTTTCTCATGTGCTGTTCTTTGTATGTTGTCTTTCTCAGGTGATTTTGTCAACATTGTCGCTCTGTGGCAGAACTTCCTAGACTACGACAAGCAACGGGTTGTCTTTGCTGCCCGACACAAGACTAGGCTGGACACAGGGAGGTTCAAGTCTTCAAAGATGAGGCAGGAGTTCACTCCAGGGGTGGAGAGTGTAAAGCGGCATGCCCTCACCACCACTGCCCCGCTTGCCCAATGGCCAGATTGCTGCCGCCTGGTGGAAACCATCTTTGTCCGACTCTGTGCCATCCACCGCAGTCCCAAGAAGAGATCCAGATGGGACCTTATCCTGGAGGACTACAGACCAATCAGGCGGCGCATTCTGGCCAACGGGTTAATTATGCAGCGAACCACCATGCAACTGGTGCAGTGGCACAATAAGACGGTGAAGAGGCAAGACAGCATGGTGGTGATGCAGGGTCTGGACCTGCCAAGCCAAGCCTCTCCCCAGCGCAAATATGCGCCCCCTATCTGTCCCCCCCCCCACCTGGCCCGGCTCACCAGTACCACTGTGGGTCAAGCGCAGGTTAAGAGGAAGGCTGTACCCACATACGTGACACCTGTGGCTGTGAGGCTACGTACTCAGCGGCAGCTCTTCCCGGCTCCGCATCCACCTCCCACGTCAGCTCCACAGCTGATGATGTTGGCTCCAATGAGTACACAGGTGCCTGTCCTGATGTCTGCCCCCCAGGCCCTGGGGTTCAGCCTAAACCCAGGTTGGACTACATCCAATCTCCCATTTGGCAGTGATGCAGCGTGCCAAACTCCTGCTCCTCCTGCTCCTCCTGCTCCTCCTGCTCCTCCTGCTCCTCCGGCTCCTGGGGCTCCTCCGGCTCCAGTCCGAAAACTGACCCGCAGAGTATTGCACAACACGTGCAAGAAATGCGGGCAGTTCAGGACAGCTGAGACAGGACACAGCCAGTACAAAGGGACTGTGGACTGCCCTTCAGTTGAGACTGTCCCCAAAGAACAGTGGCTGGAGGACTTTAAAAAAAACAATAACATTTATGATAATTGTTTTGTATTTGTTGTACTTTTTATGGTGTGTTTTAATTAAACCTTTACAAAAAATCTTTAATTATTCCTTTTTTTCCTACACCAAAGTAGGTAACAATAATTATAATAATAATAATAATGATGATAATAGTGATAATGGGGATGACAATGATGACAACATGCAGTAACAGTTACATGTAGGATGCTATTCACTTCAGGAAGGTAGGAATAAATAATACAGTGTATCAGTTTTGATTCATAAAAGATGCCAAACAATCCTTGCAATCAGATCAAAACTAAGCCTTTCTGTAAGGTGTGGGGAAGAAGTTAACAATAATTATTTATTTGCAATTATTATTTATTTTATCACTATTTACAACCCAGCCCAGCTTTATAACTGAGGAACACCCCAAATTCTGGAAAGTGATTTCCAAATAAGGCAATAAACAGTTTTTAAACTGGAAAACTGGACTGAAATAAAGAAACTGATGGAATATCTGCCTTGTGGACTATTAATTACTAAGAACTGTTCATTTAAAAAGACAGTAGGGGGCAGTAAAATGCCTAGACTGGCGGTAGACTTGATGTTCCACAGTTCGCCAGTTCGAATCCCAGCCGTGGCTTGCCCGCAAAATTTAAAAACATCAAAAAAATTCTATAAGTGTTCATGGGGGGCTAAAATACCTTCATGTCTTCAATTTTCTCTTTTCTTTTTTCTCCCCCCCCCAACAGACTATTGTTCCCCAGCTTTGGCGCAGTAGGCAGCGCGTCGGTATCATAATCTGAAGGTCGTGAGTTCAACCCTCACACGGGGTAGGGGTTTTAAAAACAAACACAACTGATGCTGAAAATACAGCGATTTTCAGGTGGTTGAACACTGGCACGAGCACATGACTGGAAGTTGTGATTCTGTGGTGGTTTCTGAGATTGAGACAAGGAAAGGCATTCTTTAAGGGTGGTAGCAAACCAATGACTCATCACAGTATAAAAAAAAACAGATATTTCTTCATTAACAATATTGTGTTATCTCATAGGTACAGGAAGCCACCCGTCTCCATTAATGTATTTCTTAGCATTTATTTTCAGTCTGAGTTACAAAATTTGCAGTGAACGTTGTATTGTCCAGCAGAAAGGCAACAGGTGTGTTACTTTTTGACTATGATTTATACCATTAGCAGTGCAATCATTTACCCCAGGTTTGATTTCCAGCCACCACAGTTGCATTTACAGGTTTTGAAGCCATATACAACATTAACATTACATGTTTTACCCAGGTTTATTCAGTGATATTTCATCCCAAAAAGATTAATAAAGATAAGTCTAAGTCTCTTAGAAAAAAGTCAAAAAAAATCTGAAAATCTTCAGGTGGATGTAGCTCAGTGGTAGAGCTCATGCTTTACATGTATGAGGACCTGGCATCTCCAGCAGGTATTATGGTAGAGTCTTTAAAAGAGCTGCTAAGATGTTACCTCCTGTGGTAATCTGGTGGACAGCACAACAAGGACTTTAAACATACATGTTTTTCTGAAAGAGCTGAAGGTTTGAATGGTTTAAATAACTGAAAGAACGCAGATGTGACAGAGCCAAAAAGCATGTGGAATGAAAAGAACTAAATAGAGCAGCCTTCCCACAATGAAATGCGTTTGAGTACAGTAGCTCAAGAGTTCTCATCCTGGGGGTCTGGACCCCCAAGAGGGTCGCACTTAATTACTGGGGGAATAGTCGGATAGTTGGGGAGAAAACATTTTTAGACAGGGGAATGGTTTGTACATTACTAAGTTTGGTACCTGGAACAGAGAAAAGGGTCTGAAGGTGGGTCAAGAACACAAATAAAAAGGGAAAGACAATTGAACCATTTTAAAATAAAGTATTAGTTGTCTGGATAAGTTGGGCCTCTATGAAGAGTCCTTCTGCAGACTGGTTGCATCTCCATTTAGCAGCCATGTGTCTTACACAAGCAGAGCATTACAGCAATTGTAGCAGGAGCCACTGTTGGCATGTTAGTGACAGCCAGACTCCAGCGTGCACCTCTAGTTCCCAATTCAGTTGTGCTTTGGAAATCACACCATGCCCACCAGGTGGGGCATTAACAGCCAACTAAATATTTAGTCATGTGTTTTAATCCCACAGAGTTGAAATCTAACCTTCCAACAGCAAAATATATACAAATGTGTATTTCTTGTCTGGGTAGCTGAATCTCTAAGATGCTTGCCTCAATGCAGAGGCCCTAGAACTGTGGTTTCAGAGTGGAGGTGTAGTCTCGTCTCCATTTAGCGGCCGTGTGAGACCCAAGCTGAGCTTTACAGCACAGACAAGCTTCCCTAGTCACTCACTGGAATAATGTGAGACTCAACTCAGACGTGGCATATCTGTGAGCTAATGACATCCCTGGTTTATAGTGGCCCATTTGAATAAATATTGGCACAGAAACCCAGTTCAATAAGTTTATTCACAACATCAGTCAGAATCAGTGGTTGACTTTACATTCCTTTTGAAAAAGGACTCGTGAATCTTCCCAAGGGATTTCATTAACGGTGAAGGTGCACTTAAGTTCCTGAAAAAAAAAAAAGGCAAACAATTAGTGCATCTTGTTTAACATTTGACATTGATGCACTGGGGCTTAAAGTAGGTGTTTTTACCTTACTTGTCGAACTAGTTGAAGATAGATAACACGGTCAAACTAGTTGAAGAAAACAAGGAGGAAACTCCTGGCGCGATTCCAGTGCCCAACGAGTTCAATAACGAGGCAGTCAAGTTCCACTGAGGCCCCGCGGATGCAATGACCCGTCAACTAAAGAACCGTCAACTATGTCCGCAACATCTAACACTAATATACTTCACTTCTCAAACTTTTGACAATAACACAGCAGGATTTCTCCGTAATCTCCTGTTTTTCTATCGTCGTGCTGGTCTCTCTCCCGTAACTCTTTTTTTTTTAAGCTCAGACAGGTAGGCTGTGCTATTATTTGTAACTACGCCTGATTGGCTTAAACAGACATGTCAATCACTCAGTTTGCTCACTGTGATTGGACACTTACTGAAACCCACATACATACATGCATTTTCTAGCAACTTGTCTACATGCAGGCATTTAGTGATTTAATGCAACCATTATTATAACAATAATAATATTTATGTATGTTAATTCCATTAGCCCAAAGTCATGTGGGTTACAAGGGCATTGTGAGTGCAGGTATAAACATCAGTAAGGAGTCTACCAAGTTGCTTCTTATCATTTTAGTTTGGACACCCAGTGAGGCTTACCGTGATGGTTTGGACTGGGTCGACTAGGGTTTTCTGCTGCTCTCGAGCAGACGGCTGTACTCACTCTGGTTTCTCTTCATAACGCACAAGTCTTTCACCTTTTACTAAAGACTTCCTTGGAGGGGAACGCCGATGAGTCGAAACTATTTTTGGTGGTCTTTGCTGTTTGGCTCTTTGTACTTGCCTTTGCTTACCTTTGCTTTAACTCATCAGCTCTGTTTTTATCCCACCCGGAAAAGAGATTTTAGACCTGGAACGAGCCATCTTTTATTTCCTGTGGAGGTCCAAGTGGGAACGAGTGCAAAGAAGAGTGATGAAGAAGCCAAAGCAGCTATGGCACGGTTCTGGATGGGATCATACCTCAGAAGATTGAAGACCTTACCCTCTGATCTTAAAGTTTTCCAAAAGCACCTTGGTGCTGACCGAAAGTCCTTCGCCATGTCTTCTCTGAACGTGTCACTTGCTTTACCTCTGTCACGGTCGAGGCTGCAGTCCTTTGTGCCCGTCGGTACTTTGCCATTGCCTCCGGAGTCCGCTGGGATTAGATATCCCGGCAAGACTCCTTCTTCAGTTGGACGGCTTCCCTGACCACTGGTGTCCACCAGGGTGTTCGTGGGTTACTGCCTCTTGAGGCACCTGAGACCCTAAGATCACAGCTTGCCGCCCACAGCTTCAGCAATGGAAACTTAGAACATTGTCCACTCAGGTTCAATGCCCCCAGCCTCCACAGGGATGCCCGAAAAGCTCCGCCGGAGGTGCGAGTTGAAAGTCTGTCGGACAAGGGCCTCCTCCAGATGTTCCTAATTTACCTGTACCATCCGTTTGGGCTTACCAGGTCTGTCCAGAGTCCTCCCCCATCCCCTGACCCAACTCACCACCAGATGGTGATCAGTTGACCGCTCTGCCCCTCTCTTCACCTGAGTGTCCACTATCTTGTCTGGATCATTTGGATGCAGCCTTGGCCCTTCACCAGGCGAGGTCCCTGTTACTGAAGCTTCTTGTAATGAACCCGTTTTCAAACTAATTCCTCTAAGTGGTTCAGTGCTTCACCAAAGCTTAATTTGCCCTTCACTATCAGCACCTAGTTTCTTGACTTTGTAATGCCTTATGTCTACTGTAAAAATCTAAATTGAGTTGAGCCATAATTCATTTTTATTTATACCTTTGCTTTTCCTACTGTGACATGTCAAAATGTCATAAGGTGCATTGTTTGAAAGCCCGTCTCTACACATCCATGTTCCATTCCTA
The DNA here is from genome assembly GCF_008692095.1 of Etheostoma spectabile. Taxonomy (NCBI): domain Eukaryota; kingdom Metazoa; phylum Chordata; class Actinopteri; order Perciformes; family Percidae; genus Etheostoma; species Etheostoma spectabile. The sequence goes on along the minus strand of NW_022603775.1, from coordinate 2,621 downwards.
TAGGTGGTTTAACACGTGCTAGTTGTCCCTTAAATTTTTATTTTTGTAATTTATTGGTGTTTCTCTGTATTTAAAAAAACCAAAATAATCTTTAAAGTTACCAGGAAAATGTATTTAAATTTACACTATTTTTTCCCAGTGCGTCCGGTCGTGACCATTCCCTGACCGGGAATTGAACTCAGGCCGCGGCGGTGAGAGCACCGAATCCTAGCCACTAGACCATCAGGAAATCACATTTATTAAATTTATCTTTGTAGATGTGTTTCCTTTTCACTTACTGGAATGACTCAAATTGTTTTAGGCGAGGAATGGCTACAAAAACAAATTTGATAGCTGTGACTCCCTGATGGTCTAGTGGCTAGGATTAGGCGCTCTCACAGCTGCGGCCTGGGTTCAATTCCCTGTCAGGGAATTGTCAGGACTTAACATACTGTAAAAAAAATCTCTATTTTTACATACATTTTCCTGTTAACTTTACAGATTTTTTCTGTATTTTTTAAATACAGAAAAACACCAATAAATTACTAAAATAAACTGTGAATTTAACCCTTGTATTGTCTTCACTTTTGGGACCCACTCGTATCCCTTGGGTTAAATTGACCCGTGATTTATATGGGATTTTAAAAACAATTCTGAAATACAATTTTACTTCATAATCTATTAAATATTGTCTTTATCTCAATTTCAAACAATTGAGATAACATATATGTTTGGGGAAGGCAATCCATCTCTACTAGCACACAATTAAAAAGGGAAGTGTGATTTGTTTTTTTGTCATAGGGTTATAATTCATGTTAAAAATCCACTATGTGATCATTGTTATCTTGGAAAAAAACACAAGTGGTCATATTGAGAATTATGTTTTGAATTGAGTCAGGAAGATACGTTTATCACAGAAAATAAGATAAGGACGTTGATTTTCAGGTGGAAAAAATGTAACGTACCATTTTTCTTCTTGTAAAAATTTTAAATGGGTCAATTTGACCCGAATACAATACAAGGGTTAAGGGACAACTAGCACGTGTGAAACCACCCGTGGGAGTGGAACATGGATGTGTAGAGATGGGCTTTCAAACAATGACCTTATGACATTTGACATGTACACAGTAGGAAAAACAAAAGTATAAATAAAAATGAATTATGGCTCAACTCAATTTACATTTTTACAGTAGACATAAGGCATTACAAAGTAAGAAACTAGGTGTGATAGTGAAGGACAAATGAAGCTTTGGTGAAGCCTGAACCACTTAGAGGAATTGGTTTGAAAAATGGGTTCTTACTAGAAGCTTCAGTAACAGGGACCCTCGCCTGGTGAAGGGCCAAGGCTGCATCCAAATGATCCCGACAAGATAGTGGACAGGAGGCTTTAGACTAGTGACACTCACGTGTACTAGCAATGGGATAGCATTCTTTTTAAACTAAGATTGATGGATTTGTGTATTGTATTATTGGATATTAGGTAAAGAAGCTTGGGGAAACAGAGGATGTGCTGGGAAAATATGGCACAAGTGTGCTTGTGTAACTATGGCCGGGGGGGTATGTGGGACAGGGACCACTCATCATTTTTTAGTAAGGAACATTGTTTTTTCCACATTATCGGACTGGAAAACTCTGACTGTTGTTTGTGCACATGCACCAAACAAGAGTTTGGAATATTCTGCCTTCTTGGAGACCTTGAAGAGAGTCCTGTATGGGGCTCCAGAACTCCATAGTTCTGCTGGGGGACTTCAACGCACATGTGGACAATGATGGAGATAATTGGAGTGGCGGGATTGGGAGGAACGGCCTCCCTGATCTGAACCAGAGTGGTTGTCTGTTGTTGGACTTCTGTGTAAGTCATGGATTGTCCTTAACAAAACCATGTTCAAACATAGGGTGTTCATAAGTGTACGTGATGTACGTGATGATTATCATTTTGGCCATAATTGTGCAGCACTAACTCAGAGTTCTGCATTCATAATGGACTGGAGGAAACGTAGTATTGGTTGAATGTACTTTTAGATAGATAAATAGATACTATAGATAGATAGATATATACTATAGATAGATATATACTTAATAGATAGTGGATACGATAGATAGATACTATAGATAGATATATACTTTATTCATCCCGAAGGAAAATTTAGTGGCAAGACAACATAACGTGAACACATATTCAAACATATACACATAGTGCACTCTCTTAAAATATTAACACTAATTTGGACCTTTTTATGTTACTGTACTTTATTATTGATTTTTTTTCCAGTTTCTTGTAAAAATTTGGACTATTTCAGGATTTTCTTTATGAAAAATTGAAGTACTGTGAAGTGAATTTCACAGTAAAAGAATTAATGCTAGGTCTGATCCACCAGTTGTTGGAGCTGGATTAGGTCCATGGCACAGTGCATGGTTTTGGAAAAAATAACAGATTTATTAAAAACAAATGAATGTGTACAAAGGAATTGGAAGCCGTTTTCACTACAGTAAAAACAATAATATTGATCACTTTTACAAGAAGTGTAACTATGAAGTAGGGCTATTCTTTAATAGATTGGATTGTTTATTTTACTTTCCATTATTGTGTTTTGCTGGAAAACGTAAATTTCGTGTTGTAAAGTTCAGCATTGTATATTTGG